>NC_081811.1:2984000-3285500 GCF_030704535.1 Vitis vinifera | reverse complement strand
GATTACATTAGATTCTCCATATCATCTTGTACATATGTTCTTTTTCATATAGATTTAGAAGTGTTATCGGTTAATTTCTTCATGAATTGATAACTCTTTATTAGTATCTTGATCAATCACCCTTTGATCTTTAATAGTTAACTTTGAAGTATTTATATCCTTTGGACCTTTCAGAATATCCAATAAAGAAGCAACTAGTAATCCTTGGATCTAATTTTCTTTTACATGGATTGCAAACTCATACTTTAGTTTGACAACCCCAAATATATGTATAATTTAAACTTGGTTTTTTATTGACTCAAAAATAACAAAGGGCTTGAAAAATAGTTTTAGCAAGAACACAATTTAATATATGCATAATTGCTTTTGTGACTTCACTCCACAAAAATTAGGGAAGAATTGAATTACTAATTATACATCTTGTCATATTTAATAAAGTTCTTTTGTATCTTTCTACATCATTTTATAGAAGTGTCCTTAGCCTTGAGTATTATACAACGATCCCATTTTTTGGATGAAATCTTGCAAATGGGCCTAAATTTTTGCTAGTTTCACCATTTCTTTTTATAATAGTCACAAAGATCTCACAACTTTAATTTCTTTTTTAATTTAGTTTATTTTCAACCTCTACATTGAAAATCTTTAAGACATTCAAGGCATTATCAATTTTTCTTTAATTAGATGGATGTAACCATACCATTAGAGATCATCAATAAAGATGATAAAATATTTTTCTCTCTAAGAAAAACGGTCCACAAGTATTAATATGTATTATTTTAAGTAATTTTGAACTTTTAGTGGTACTTTCTTAGTATTTTTCGTCTATTTTCCTTTGATATAATCAATATAAATACCAATATATTTAAGTAAAGTTTAGAGTTGTGGATATATGTGGAGAAAATCTAGTGTAAAGAATGAGTCTATATATAGGTTCCAATAGCCTTTGCTAGTTATTAATTCTTTTCTATTTCCCATTATTATTGTCTTTTCCTATACCATTGTTTTATAGGTTGTAAAGAAATTTCTGCATGGTATTTGAAACATAAACAGTTGCAACATAATCTGATAAAATGTAATATATGCCTCAACATGTACATGCCTAGATATTAGTTTTACAATTAGAATGCTTGGTTAGCATCAAAGCAATCCTGGATTAGATCATTGGAAAGTAGCTAAATAGATGATGCGTTATATACAAGGTATAATAGATTATATACTTGCCTATAAATATAGTGATCACTAGAGGTTGTTGGCTATTCCGATTAAGATTTTATAGGATGTGTTGCCTATAGATGGAAAAACATTAAACAAACTATCATGATACACCTAATAAAATGATATGTGACCATCATGATACGTAATGGTGACTTCATAGGATAAACATGCAACAATAATAATATAATTTTTATATGACCTCTTCTTGACTTTATAAAAGTTTCAAGTCTTACATGTAGTCATGATTTGCCCAAATGAGAGGATGTTGGAAATTACTGTGGCTTTCATGACCACATAAAGTTACATTCATGAACCTAATATTTACATTTTTTATATTGTACATCTAATATGCGTGGGTAGATTAAAGGCATGATGTATGTGGAACAATTCAAGCTATCATAACCAAAATAATGAATCTAGCAAATTAATGATCAAAGCCATATGCTTCTACATTAAAGTTTTATACACAATAAATACCCTATGAGAATATTGAAAGTGGTGGATTCATATCATCTAGGTGGAAGCATTTATTTGTGACTCTTGATGGGTAAAAAGATTGTTGGTTCCATTCTCCAATGAGGCTAAGTTTATGAGGTTTTTCATCATTTATATAAACATTATAGAAAGAGGAATGAAAAATAAAACTAAAGTGAAGCAATCTCATAAATAATTTATGAAAGAACGTAAATAATTTATGTAAAAATATTAGCTTTGTCATAATGATGCAAGGTGAATTTTGTGAACTTATTTTAGTTGAAAGATTTTATTTACTTGAAGGTTTAACTTCAGTACAAAAATACCATCAATCATATGATGTCATATATATATATATAGATCTTATATTTTATATCATAACTTTGTGGTGCTATCTATATATTTTTAGGTCTTATATTTTGTAAAATAGCTTCATTTGTTAGTATTCTTATGTCTAATCTATTTGTACTTTTATACTATTCTCATACCTTTATATCCTTCTTATTCATTTGTACACGACATATTTAACTATTGGGATCTTTTATCCTGGATGTACCACTCAAGGTACCCGAGTACCACTCGGACACTTAGCATTTTCTTTTACTTAATATCTATAAGGACATGGACAAAGAGTAGTTATCAGTCCTACATGGAAGGGGACATGAGGCGAAGTGATTTATTCTCTTGCGCACTTGTTTGAAATATTGAATGTACTTTCAGTACAGCTGCACAAGCTTACGCATTGATTTGATTTATTCCACGATTTGCATAGGTTTGTCTCCATTGCAAGTGCCTCGGGCGCATGATGTCTGTACTCAAATGGAGTTTGAGTGACTGTGTGCACGAGGTTGAGTGTAAGATAGTCAACCTCAACCTCATGGCCACCTTCTCAAACAATATAGCATGATAGTGGGCAGCGCTTTCAGTGAAGAATCTCAATATTATTCTCAACCCTTATAAAAAGCAAATACATGCTGTACGTACGAGTTTGAGTAGCTGATGCCTACCGCTTCATTCCAACTATGGTTCTGTAAAATAGGTCAAACCCTGTAATGCTGTTCATAATGGATAGTCTCAGCCCTGTCTGAGATGGGTTTTTCCTTTTCCTTTTTTCCCTTCTTGATTGAAATACATTTTGGTGGGCATCGAAGTCAAATAATATTGCTCAAACACACAACTTGGCCTTTCCTAAAACAAGGCTAGATTGAAGTCCATAGGAGCATTAATTTGATGAAAATTTAAACGACATAGGATCACATGTAAACATTAAAGTATGTATTAAATGACAATAAATGAAATTCTCACCTTAATTAATGTTATGAAAAATCATTTCGTGTTCCACTGGTGTCCAAGAAGAAGCTCAGTCTGTGATGGTATGTGTGAATCCGGATTCAATAAGCTCTTTCCTTTCCTCTCCAAGATTCAGTCCAAGTGTGTGCTCTCAAGAATGCGTGCAGTGTGTGCCTTTTTCAGCCCCCCAAGAAGAAGAAACCCTTTCCTTTGCAGTTATATATATATATATATATATATTATTTGGACCACTTGACTTAATGGACCAGTAAAATGAATTAGGGTGAGTCCATAAAAAATCAAGTAATAATATGTGTTCAGTCCCATTATAAACCACAATGCAAAAATAAAATAACATTGATTTATGACATTATCATATTATGTAAGTCCACACATAAAAAATTCAAACATAATTTTCTTTTTGTTTTTGACATAACTAGGTGGGGATGGTTTGAATTAGGTTAAGAATAGACCCAGCAGTTATATTTGCTCAATTTCCTCCTCCTACTAAACACACAAATTTGAAGTGCAACAACAGGGTTGAAACATAGGTAATATTTCTTAAAATGTTGATTACACTAACAAACTACTATACATGATGGTAAATCCTCAGCAAATAGGAAAATAAACCATGAGTATGAAAAGATAGGGGTTTTATAGACCATGTTTGATTCCCAGAAGATCTAAGAAAAAATGCAAAGAAAAGAAAATATAAAAAAAAAGTAGAAAAAAAAAAAGATTAATAATCGATAAATTATTTTTATTTATTACTTCAAACTTATTTTATTTATTTTAATTCATCAGTATAAAAATTAAATAATTTAAATATATATAAAATTTTAATTGTATTTGATTTTCTTTTATATTTTTCATTAGACAACCAAACATAAAAAATTTATTTTTATTCGTATTTTTTTTCCTTCCTTATTATTTTCCATAACCAAACACAACCATAGAAAAAGCTAAGCCTTTTGAAAAAGCATTTTGATATGGGATATGATTCCTACAAAAACAGAAAACATCCTAAGGACCAAAACTTTCTTCTCTGGTTAAAACTTGTCATTGAGAAGAAAACTAGAAAATTCTAAGCTAAGATCAGTAAATAGAGTAACTTACGTCTTTTCCTTATAATCTAATCAAGCAGGTATGTTTAAACCAGCTTTGGATGACTGTACTCATCAAAAGGTAGAAAAGTGCTTCCTTGAGAAGACACTTCAATAATGAACTCCATTAGCGGTGAGAGACGCTGAGAAAAGCCATTGAGGAAAATGTACAGAAACAATGAATGTTGTCTCATTCTCAGAAGTGTACAGAAACAGTATATGTTTTATTCGATCATGCAATGCCCCTTTTCAAGAAAAGGGAGAGATCACTTCCATGGCTACATCGATCGCGCCCATTAATTGAGCTTGGGTTATTGAGGAATTATACAAGTCCTCGCATCTGAACGTACTTTCAATAGAAAAGCAACCTATTTTCAATACTAAAAGCTGATAAATTTACCTTTCATGTGCCCCGGTCTTTCTTCGTTTCACTAGCTCCAAAAGTCATCCTCCATTATGCTGCTTGCAAAAATAATTCTCACCCATCATCAGTTCTTTATTGAAAGCTCTCCTCTTTGCCACAAATGTAATTGTAATTCCCTTCAGCACTGTTGTCCCTTTGGGGTTGTATTGTGGTTTTCATCAGAAAGAAGAAAGGTGGGGTTCTAAAGAATCAAACCCAGATTGAAAAAGCAATTTAAGGGCCTATTTTCTTAGAAAAGTGCCATGGTGGGATGACAAATCCTAGTTATTGCGACTATTTCCAGCCCTAACTAGCTTCTAGCTTTCCAATTCCAGAATTTCCATTAGGCTCCATGCATGCATTTTGTAACCACAGTTTCGCTCTTAAGGTGATGAAACGGTCATTCCAGGGAGCTTAGAAAAAAAGCGAAAGAAAGAAGGAAAGCAAGAGTGATGGATTATATTTTTCTATACCGTACAGAGAATACTTCCAAGTGAGTGTTGGAGGACACCATGATTTAAATGGTGGCACGCGAAAGTTGCTCAAATTGCTCCACCTAGTCATGGAAAAACCAAACCCTGGAGACAGTTTACTTTCTCCTGCATTATCACAAACTTCCCAGGAAGGGGAAAAGGTCTTGGACGCACTAGCACTATTGTCTACCCAAAATTGTCAAGTGAGTAGGGGAGGGTTTGGAGGCAATGCATCATGTCTCACACTAAATCTAAAGGAGAGAGAAAAAATTGATAAAGAAGATCAAAAGTGGATGCGGCGAGCACCAAAGCTCAGTAAATGGTACATGTGTTAAAGATGTAGACAAGGACAGTGATCGGTCATGGATAAGGATGTTCTGCTGACATCTGCAGTCCCTTACACTCCTTGGACGCATTGAATGGTCCAGATTGTTTCCTTTTTTATTATCACAACAACAAGCCTCTGATATATAGATGATCCCATCAGTACTAGTATGCAAAGATGGTGCAATTCCCTCTCATCCAATCCAATTTCATGAATATGGTAGTTAAGGGAATAACTTTTGTATTAATGGGGTTTTGATTGAATGACCATCTGATACGTGCAACTTGACGCGGACCAGCTAGTAGGTGATGCCTTAATTGCAGCTTGTTAACCACTGGAATTGCCAGTTGAAGGAATGAAGTAGAGGATTCTTTTCTGTTTTACACGTCATATATTCTTATTCAGACAGTACTAGTATGTGAGAAAGAGAGCAGATACCATAAAGAAAGAAGTGATTTTGTTGGCTTTTCTAATGCTTTTATTCAGACAAGAAAAAGCAAAAAGCTCTATCAATGTGGGCGATCCATGATGTCGAACCAGATACTAACAATCTCTCAATATTGTCCATGATTTATATCTAGAATACAAGGCACCACTACTATTTCAAAATGCCTCAAAATCCCTTGCTATCAAATACCAAGAACTGGCTGTGATTACACTATTTGTGAACATTATCAAATCACAGATGAAAGCTACCAACCTGGACTATAATTTCTAGAAATATTGCCTACGATTACACTGCTAAGAATTTCGCCTGCCGGGTTTTAATTACACTAATGAAACTTCTGAGTCTGTCATGTTCTAAATCAAACAATCACATAATGAACTTCCATGTGAAACAAAAAGATGGAACTTGTGCTGTCCATGAGAAGAACATTACTAGCTAGTCACATGTTAAATGAGACATATTGATGGATATGCGTACATACACCTAATTGAATTGAATCATCAGACTGAAGACATGCTTTCCTCTTTGGAAAAGCAATCTTATATATCTTGTGTGGAAAAAAGAACAATATTAGATGGTGTGGCTACAATTTTAGGTTAATTATACACACCAAAAAAATCAAACCTTCGATGCTTCATATCACATCAAAAACATGTGCAAGCCTGCTGGTAGGCAAACAAAAGCCATTGGATCATTCATTCCATGATCTTTCTTGGGGGGCCCAATTTTTTTTTTATGCACTTGCTTTTGCTCTTTGGCTGGTGCTTGTGGGCAGGAGAGTTTTGGAAGAAATATTAACTTATTAAGCAATGTTCATATATAAGAATCATTGTCTTGGTACATCAGATGGCACGGTCATTAATCTCAAATCAAGAAAAGCTTGTGAAGGGCCACACTTGTGGATCCAATCAGCATGGATTGCCTTGCCTCTAGCCGGGTTGCAATGATGTGGAAAAACATATCCATTTGTGAGAAACATTTTTTATAGCCAAGCTTATTATATATAGACCCTATTGGTTCACTCCTGAGAAGCACTGCAACCAGTCTTGTTAACTTCTTCTGCTACTCTTCTCTATTCTTACTCATTTTCTAGTGACATGGAAGGGAAAAGATTGGAGTACAGAGGTGAGGAGGCATTGAAGGAACTGGAAAAGTTCACAGCCAAGGCTGATGAAGTTCAGGAGAACATTTTAAAAGAGATAATAGCACGTAATTGTGAGACTGAGTATTTGAAGAAGTACATGGGGGGATCAAAAGATGTACTAGAGTTTAAGCAGAGTGTTCCCGTTATTACTTACAAGGATATCCATCCTTACATCCAGAGAATCGCTAATGGTGAAGACTCTTCTCTCATTAGCGGTCACCCAATAACTGAGATGTTATGCAGGTTCCTTTCTCTCTTTTCATCACCTTTGCTACACTTGTGTCTCTTGTCCCGTTTTGAATATTTCTAATGAACTTGTGTTTCTTGCATTTGATTTGCAGCTCTGGGACTTCTGGTGGAGAGCCTAAGATGATGCCCTCGATCGCAGAAGATCTCAACCGCAGAACCTTTTTATATAATCTCATCATGCCAATCATGAACCAGTTAGATTCTTCCGTCTATATATCACATTTACATGTAGCTTTTAACATCATTATTCCCTTTTTTCCTTCAAGGAGACACATGGAGGTGTGGGGTTGAGCTTGCCTTCAGAGAAAACAGCCCCCCTCCACTCATCCATAATATCTTCTAAAATTTGTGTGTTTGGTGGCATCCACCCCAGAAGCATACTCTGAGAATCCGGGTAATGGATAGTGTAGGCTGCGTGTAAACGCATGATAAACACTTAACCCATTACTTGCTTTATTAATTCACCCATCCATCTGCACCAGGTCTAGTGAGCTGTGACTCGAAAATGGACACATAGTTGATATTGGACCTAGTATATAGCACCCTTAAAAATGGTCATTTATAAGTCAAATATACACATTATCTGATTGATTCTATTGTGTGTGATCCTAAAAAAAAATTAATTTCAGGTACATCCCTGGTCTTGATGAAGGCAAGGCGATGTTTCTATATTTTGTCAAGGCGGAAATGTCGACACCATGTGGCTTACCAGCCCGGGCAGTGCTCACCAGCTACTATAAGAGCAAGAACTTCAGGTGCCGAGTGCGTGACGCCTTCAACGACTTCACTAGCCCCGACCAGGCCATCTTGTGCACTGATAGCAACCAAAGCATGTACTGCCAGTTGCTCGCCGGTCTAGTCCACCGCCACCAAGTCCTGCGGCTTGGAGCAGTCTTTGCATCAGCCCTTCTCCGGGCCATATCTTTTCTTGAGCGCCATTGGGTCCACCTCTGCAACGACATCCGCACAGGCCATCTTGACTCCAGCATCACTGATCCTGAGTGTCGGTCGTCCATGTCGACCATACTCTCATCCCCCAACCCGCATCTGGCTGATGAAATTGAGGAAATCTGTAGCCATCCATCATGGAAGGGTATGCTCAGTCAGCTTTGGCCTAGGGCCAAGTACATTGAGGCTGTGATCACAGGTTCAATGGCACAATATATACCTTCACTGGAGTACTACAGTGGAGGGAAGTTACCATTGGTGTGCACCATGTATGCTTCCTCCGAGTGTTACTTTGGAGTTAATATGAAACCCTTATGTGATCCTGCCGATGTAGCTTTTACCCTCTTGCCCAACATGTGTTATTTTGAATTTATACCCTTGGGAGAGAATGGGACACTGTTAATGGACATGGATGAAGAAAAGGGGGTGCCAAAAGAGAAGCTTGTCGACTTAGTGCATGTTCGACTCGGCTGTTACTATGAATTGGTGGTTACCACCTTCGCTGGTAAGAATATATTCTTGATCACATATCGTTTACTGGTATTGGAAAGCATTGAATTGTATCAATACGTGTCTTTTGCATCACTGTTGCTTGATTTTACATAAATTTTCAGGACTGAATCGGTATCGAATCGGTGATGTGCTCCAAGTGACTGGATTCCACAACCGAGCTCCACAATTTCGGTTTATCTGCAGGAGAAACGTTGTCCTCAGCATCGACAATGACAAAACCAATGAAGAGGATCTGCATAGGAGCATCACAATGGCAAAAAAGCTGTTAGAGCCCTATAATGCTCTACTTGTCGAATACACTAGCTATGCCGATACATCATCTTTACCGGGGCATTACGTGCTATATTGGGAGATCACACACTGTATCTCTACAGATTCCCCAAGTACCCCACTTGATTCCAAGGTGCTAGAAGAGTGTTGCATTGCTGTGGAAGAAGAGCTTGATTACATCTACAGGCGGTGCCGCACACACGATAAGTCTGTAGGACCGCTCGAGATAAGACTCGTGCAGCCCGGAACATTTGAAGACTTGATGGACCTTTTCATTAGCCAAGGGGGATCCATCAATCAGTATAAAACCCCCAGGTGCATCAAGTCCAGCAACGCCCTTAAACTGCTTAACTCTAATGTGGAGGCTTCTTTCTTTAGTCCAAGAGATCCCAGATGGATCCCTTAAAAAAATATTGTAGTAATCATACAATAATTAGAACAAACTTTAATTTGTTCATATCCCTAGTACTAGTCTTCTTGACCCGAATGGGATTTGCTGTGAGCTGTAGGGTACACCATTTTGTTGCAGAAAGATCTGACATGCACTAGCTGTCGGTGAATATGTATCAGTCATTTCAATCAATGGATTGGCTTAGTTTAATTGTGCTTTGAAGCCAAGATTTGAAAAGAAGGGGATAGTGCAGTACAACTACTACACAACTTGTGATGATTCTGTTTCTGGCCACTTTGGTTAATTATAAAGTTGCAGTACTACTGCATATCTAATGCAATGAGGGAAACTGAGAGGGTAAAGCCAAAAGCTGCTCCAAAAATGGGATGCTGATTTCCCTTTTGTTGAATTCTGCTCACCATAAGTGGGTTATTTGGTAAAACACAGTAGTATGTTTATTTTTTAATGACTTAAATTGATTTTAAGTTAAATTGTTAATTTAAAACTTAATATTTATTTTTTATTTTAAGTATTAAAGTTGTCTAAAATCATATTAAAATTTATTCTAAATTATCAAATTAACATATTTACACTAATTTAACTAATTTTTATCCTCATTGATTTTGACTTATAATCATTTTTATTAATTTTAAATAATAAAGTTATTTATGGAACATCCATATTTTGAAGTATTGTAAACACATAAGATAATCATAAAATATCTATTATAAAAAAACGAGTCATGGACGTGTAATCATAATTTTAAAATATACTCTTATTAGGTTGGGTAAATAAGATAAAAATCATTTGAGATTAAGAATAAGTTAACTATTTTGACTTATTTCTTAAAATTAAAATTGAATGATTTTAAGTTGTAATCTTAAATTACTTAATTTATTAAACATGTTTAATCTATTTAATGATTTAAATTAAGTTATTAAGTCAAGTCATTATACCGATTTACCAAATACCCACTATGCTTTTGATTGAAATAATTTTGTATCATGGTCGAAGCCATTTCTAATCCATTGGAGAAGAAGTACTAGTGATGCAGAGATGATTGAATTAATCATGCATGAAGCCAAGAATTAATTGGAATTGGCATGAGGCATGAAATCTACCACGATTCCAAGCTAGCTCCATATGGAATGCCTACACGGCCCCATTCAAAATTTGTGGCTTCTCGCTAACCTCTCGTCCGTTCTAAACAAACTTTGCCATATGATTTCAGACCAATTTATCATCAGCACTGATCACATGAAAAACAAAATTGACACTGAAAAAGCATTACGTATGCTAATAATGATGATTTTATGCTAGCCTGATGGGATTCAGGATAATTTGGCATATGCTTTTGAGACAGTCCAATCATGGGTCTCACCTACACAAATTCACTAAATTTCCAGTGTGCGGAGTGTCAAAATTCAAGTATGCTTAGCCCCACCAGTTTGAATTTTGTGCAGTTATCCGTTGGCCTAACGAGAATCATATAAAGTGGGTTTAGCTAGGCGACACTATGTTTCAGGGTGGCCTAACATGCGCATGCAATTTTCTCTCTGCAAACGTTAGGAAGAAATGATGAATCTTAGGCTCTAAAACAAGTTGCGGCCTAGACAAACACTGTTAATTTTCTCTACTATCCCATTGAGATACTCTTTTCAGAACACAGTTGCAACCAATAATTGTCTCTACTAATATGTCAACCATACATGGATTCATGTCCAAATTCTGTGTCTGTTATTTCATGTCCTTAATCACTTCTTTTTTCTTGAGAATCTGTTGAAGGACAGATAACATTAATCTAAGGGTTAATTAATTAATTGAGATATATGATCTTGAATATGTGGCAAATAAATATGAAGTCACATGAGCAAATAAACAATATACAGAACGTGTAAAACTGAAGGAGATAAGATTTCCAAACATATGGGGCCAAATCTCTCATATGTATATGGCTCTTAGGCAAGAATGGATTAGAATTTTATTTTCTTCTCCATGTTCCCCACCTCCTCCCTGCTTGTCGCCCCACCACATACAGTGCTATCTACTGTCATACCCACTTCTCAAATTGTACAATTTTCATGGCCAGAAGCTTAAAAACTACAACAGAAAATGAGAACATGATTATGGGCGCCAGCCATATGTGACAGATATGGATTTAGTACTCTGTATTATGGTTCTAAAGAGACCTCTATTAATGATGCCACTGATCTTGTTTCACTACATGTAAATCCTGGGGTGGGACAGGACTCGAGGCAGCCCCCTGGCCCCATGCACACAATTTTGTCAATGGGTGAAGCAGATACGGACAATGTGAATGGTGTGTGGAGCCAATTTTTCAACGAGAAAAGCCTTTAAGTCTGGAAGTGAATGATGGAAGTAAAAGTAAAATGGAGGAAAGGGGAATGGCGGAATCTGGTGCAAAGGAAGTGTAATTATTTCAACGAAGAAAACCACAAGTTTGGAGCTCCGAGTCTTTCCCTATTCTCTTATTCTGAGGCCAAGTGGGAACCAGTATTGGATAAGATTGTTGATCAGGTGGGGACCGGTCTTCAAGATTGCATTGGCCGGATGTCCACCTGGGAAATCCGTGCCGGTGGATCAGTATTTTGTGCTCCCAAACAACATCTGTTTGGTCTTGGGCTGAACCCTGGCTCTTGATTTGGCTCCAAATTCACCTATCAATATCCACTTGGTCTGTTGGGCCCAAAACTAGAAACTGGGATTCAGGTCCTACAATCCACCTCCTGGACTCAAATTTTTTTTTGTTTTGAAGTTGTAAGGGTTTAGGATTTAGAATCATTCGACTAAACATTCAATTGCAATCAACCATGTACCGTACATAAAGAATCAAGAAAAACTTTGAGAAGTTGTTGTAAGTATTTCATTGATTTTGTGCAGAGATATTTATACAAAATAAAATACAAACCAGAAAAGGAGAGTAAGGAAAAAGAATGAAATGAATTGATTGGTACAATCAAGTAAGGTGATGATTCGCTGCTTGTGGAAGTCCTAATCCAACAAGCTTTAAGTAATATCACTCATTGCAGTGCAGCAAACCCTTTTTTATTGGTTTCTCCTTGATCAATCATGTCATATGATTTTTTTTTTCTTTTTTTATATACATAGTAGGAAATCTTTTTAGTTTTTCTTTTTTAAATCTTTTTATTTCTATTGATTTTAATTCTTTATGGACACATTAAACTTGAATTCTTTTAACCAAATCAATCCAACCACACATGGTGGATAATTGATTTGGAATTGGCTTTTTTTGCAAAGCAAATTGGATAATATTGAGTTGAATAATTAATTTTAGCTTCTAGGCATTTTTATTCTTTCAAATCTCAAGTTTTCTAAATTCTTTAAACTATTTCATGTTCTGGGTTTCAAAAAATTTAAAAATCATCTGATTCAAAAAAAAAAAAAAATTGTCTGTTGATAATTGATATTACTTTTTTTAGCCAAATAAATAGTCAAGTCCTAAAAAAATTTATAACCTTTTAATAAAATTTTGTTTTCTAAATTGTTAGATGTAAGAAAAAGACTTTTGATTATTACTCAAAGAATATATATTTTTAGTATTGATTGATGTATATTTCATATCTTTTGAATAATAATTATGTTTAAATTATTTCATTCACATATTGTCAATCTTGCAATGCTACTAGCAATTCTTTTCATTTGTGGAAGTAATTTTAAGGTATAATTGATGATAATTTGTACAACGAGGGAAATAAGCTTATGAAACAAATGAAAGTCAAGTTGGTGATGGATGAAGATAATGAAGGAAGACCATGAATGGGTTGTTAATGACAATATTTGATTCACCAATTTAAGGTGGATTATGTTGGTCATGATGTAAGAAGACGGCTAAGTGTGGAGTTTAAAAGGATGAGTTGAGAACTGTCTTTGAATGAAGAGGGTTTTTGCCAAGTTCGCATATCCATGCGAATTGGACTAGCAATGGTGCATTTCTGGAGAAGTTTTGGTAGTTCAATTCGTATGCTATATGAAGTTTCGCATAACCATGTCAACAACACAATGAAAGACATACTTAAAGTGAATTTAAAAGACATTTTTCACATGGAAAAGGTCAATTTTGATAGCCATGAAACTTGACCATATTGACATGTTTTACTTGTTTGTTTGCATTATAAAGTTGGCAGAGAGAGGTAAAGTTGGTATGCCCACACGAAAATGGACAACAAGGTGTAAAATGTTGTTGAAACTCCTTTTCAACTTTGCATGCTCATGCAAATTATGAGAAAGCCTATACAAGATTGATCACATTGGCTTTAAACTTTGAGAATTTGAATGTGAATCATAAATGTAGATATTGTTGTTTTGGGTTTAAATGGACTCTTATGACTTAAAAAGTCATCTACAAGGTTAAGAGGGACTCATACTTATATAGTGTTAGAAACTTTCTCTCATATCCGATGTGGGATATTATAAACACCTTTTTATTCCTCATTGTATCCCATGGAATTACAAGATCAAACAGATAAACACCTCCCATGGGGCCAAAGAAACTCTTACATTAGAACTGAAGATCGACTTTGATACTATTTATAACAACTCGTACCTAATTGTGTAGATATTATTCGCTTTAAGCCTAAATGAACTATCACGGTTTTAAAACACGTCTACAAGGTTAAGAGAGGCTTCATACTTATATGGTGTCAATAACTTTTTCCTCTATTTGATGCAAGATATCATAATAAAACTTTTGAATTACTAATTTAACAATTCAAAGGATTCTAAAATAACTCAAGATGATGCCAAATGTCCATTTATATAACTTTTTTATAAATAGGAGTTGGAGATTCTCACTTGGGACTTTTGAAAACTTTTGGAAATCTTTTATCTCTTCTTTTGTTTTTAACTATATTTTAGATCTTTTGTAAGAAATTTTTTGTAATAAAATTTTCTTACACTTTCATTTTCTTACCGGTCAAACATATTGTGTAGAGTAAATCTCACAAACATGAGTGGCTAGATTTCATTTTTTTTTTGGAGGAAGAAGGATCTCAAGTCAAGATCTATGATGGATTAGTTACTTGAAGTTAAGATTGAAAGATAATTTTGATTAAATTGATTAATTAATTGAAATTTAAGAATTTTACTCTTTAAATTGTCTTAAATGATTACTACAATACAAACTAAATAGATTCATTAAATTCTTAAAGTTAGATTTAATAAGATATTTAAGATCTTCAACCCAACTTGATGAAAAGTAGATCTTGATGACTTTTTTACCATAAAAATTGATTTTTAGTGAATTCAGAATCTAACATTTTTTTGGTTAATAGAATTTTCTCTAATTTTGACAAATTCTATATTTTTACTTTCAATCAAATTTTCTCAACTTTTCATCTATAATTTTCACCATCTCATTTTTTTCATTATCATTATCATTTCAATTCTCTTTATTTCTTTCTTAATTGTCAAACACATTTATCATTGCAGTGAACAACACCTGAAACCATTATATTACCATAATTTTTTTTAAAAAAAACCAAATTTGATAAGGCAAAAGTTCCTTAATATAGTTGAATTAGATTATAAATTTTGTTTTGATATAATAAATGACAAAAAATCATTGATCCACCATGAAACAAATAAGAGAGAGCAATATTCATACATGGTTTATTTTCTACTCCTATTATACATCATTACAAGAATGTACAAAATTTAACAAAGCTTAGTTTATTAATAGAATTATTTTATCATATTTCAAAACATTACAACAAGTGGATTTTGAGGGGGGGGGGGGGGGGGGGGGGGGGGAAAGTAACAATTTTAAAAATTATTCTTGAAATATGACAATCAAAAAAATATTTTCAAATTTATTATAATTAGAAAAATTAGTTTGAAAGATGTGTTTTTAAAAAATAACTTAAGTTGAAATTTGAAATTATCTTTTAAAAATACAACTTTAATACTTCAGAGAATAACTTCTAATTCATATTTACCATAGATGTGGAAACGGTGGAAAAGGTTTTCATCACATTTTAATAACTCTTCTTCAGCATAGATGTGGAAATAGTTTTCAAATTGTCACATTATTAAAACAATTCTTTTAAAGAAAACCTTATTTTGTCAAAAATCCCTTACGTAAATGTCCTCAATAATCATGGCGTGGAATTATGTTACAATAGAAGGGATTAATCCATTACACCTGTCAACATTCTCAAATATTAATTATCCGTTTAATAGTAATTATAGAAAATATTTTTAGTCTAAATATATATAATTTAAAAAAAAAAGTAATTGACAAAATATCCAAAATATTTTTAAAAAATTAAAAAAATTATTTATAGTGTTTTTTTTTATAAATACTTGATAAATGATTTCCTTAAAAATACTTTTGAAAAAATCCATTTTCATTAAAAACACGTAGAAAAAAACTGCCAAACGGAGTCTAATTATAAGATACCCATGCCTATGATTTAATTTAAGCCTCAATATTTCTAGATCATTAATTAGAAAGCCAAGTTCTGTTTATTTTTAATACTTGGTTTCCCAGCTCTAGCCGAGACCTCGTACATTAACTATCGAAAATCCTCAAACTCGGTTAAGAATTAAGATAGGCTTGTGCAATATTGCCAATTCCACCCTTCGGAAGGAAGCCTCCAGGCTGGCTCTCATTCCCAGTTCCATACACAATCCTCAGAATCTCCTGCGGTTGCCTCGCATACGACAGTGAATTGGCATCCGCCGACAATATGTTACTGTCGGTCTTGTTCTCCGCCCCAGACTGCGGGTCTACTACGATGACCCCTTCATCTTTCACTCCACTCATGCCCAGCTGGTTCCTTAGATTGGAGATTCCGCGTGTGAACTCCGCCACGGTTATGTTGTAGGGTTGCACAAATTCACTCTCTCTCTTGTACAGCAATGCCCGTATAACTGCATCCTGCCCTGATTCCACGCCTAGCAGCGATGCAACCAGCTGCATGCAATAATATAGTCTAGCTAAGTCACCATGACATATATTAATTATTGGCCTTGAAATAAAAAAAAATTATTTTTGAAACACTGTTCAAACAAAGCTTCCTTAATTTTTTGATATTTTATTTTAGAAAACAAAAAATTAATTTTAAAAACAATTATCAGTAATTCTTACACTGAGCGAAGAAGAGTTGGTGAGGGATGGAATGGTGCCAACATAACCAACGAGTCCAACATAAGGGATTACGTAGCTTGCTAGGAGATAGTTGACTGTGTTCGAGTAAGGGTCCATCGGGGGCTTCAAATCCTGTCCAATTGCCTGCTTAAAAATTTTTTTAAAATTTTGAGGACTAAGATCCAATGGAGGCCTTGGGAGTCCTTCCACTGCAGATGTGATGGCCCTGAAAAAACAATCCAATATGGTTTGCAAAGCATTAACTCTCAAATCTCAGTATGCATGTATATATATATATATATATGACCACTAACCTGAGATGGCCAACTTCCTGATAACCAAACTCCTCTATGATTCGACGCTCAAAGTCATCAAGATTGGCCTTTCTGGCACCAATTGGAGGTGGGCCGCCACGGGCCAACTGCGGAGCAACCTGGTCGAGCCCTTCACCTAGGGCGCCATGCAAGAAAAACTCAGCTTCCAAGAACTCCAAGTTGAGAGCAAATTGAATCCGGTCGACATCATCGGCCACTAGTGGTCCACAGCCGGGAGCACTGCTTGCTATATCCAGTCTCGAATAAAGAAGAAAGGGCAAGATGAAGAAGAAAGATTGAGAAATAGTAGCCATTCTTTTGGGCATACGATAAAAAACAACTACCAGAAGAAGAAGAGTTAGAGGTAGGCTACATGCACCATGGAGCTAATTAAGTAGCCTTTTTATAGGGAAAAGATTTTAAGATTGATGGTACCTCGGACAGAGAAATTGAGATTTGACCCAAAATACCATATTTAAAATAAAAATCCAGAATGTGGAATAATTCTCAGTTCAATGTGATTTCAAAACATAAGCATCTATGTTACGATTAAACAGCAGTGATTACGGTTTTTATTTTTTTTCTTTTTAATAATCAAAATCATAATCCCCAATTACTACTTTATTTTAAATTTAACTTCAAATTTATATATATATACATATGAAATTATGTTATTTTATTTAAAATATTTTTGTTTATTTTTTAAAATGAGTTTAATATAATAAATTCATAATATTAAATTTATTTTAAAATATTTTAAAATATATATATAAATTTTTAGTTCAAAAAACCATCATGTTAAAATCGTAATAAATGATTCTGATTTTGACTATTTTTTGTAAAAAATTCAAAATCATACACCAATTATCATTTTATTATATACCTACTCGGTGAAAACATACTGAATTAAGAATTTTTTACAATAAAGAAAAAGAGTGACAAAGTTAAAAAAAAAGTGTACAAAGTTAAAATTTTATAAAACAACAAATAAAATAATGGAACAAAAATGAAATAAGTAGCAAAGTAAAAAAAGAAATAATAATAATAAATAAAGAAAAGAAAGTGAAAAAAAATACATAAATAGAAAGAAAATAAGAAAAATAAGTAAGTGGCAAAGAGAAAAAAGGTTTATTTAAAAAATTAAGTAAAAATAAATATATACTTAAAAATAAATTTTATTAAAGTTTTTATTTTGATTTATATAAAAAGTTGTCATTATTATGCTTTAAAAATTATGACTTTAATTTTATTTTTTTGCCATCAAAAAATAGAAAATTATCCATAATGGTCCTTTAAAAGAAAAAAATTTATTTTGAATTATAAATGATTCAAAAGAAATAAATTTATCCTTATCTTGAAAAGTATTTAATTTAAATCAAAATAAAAGAGAAATAATAATTGAAAAAAATGTGTGTTTGATAGTGATTTTAAGAATTGTTTTTTTATTTTTAATATTTGATAGATAAAGATTTTAGGTATAAGAAAGTTTAAAAATATTTTTTAAAATTAGAGGAAGTGATTGATTTGATATTTAGAAAAATCAATAAATTCATAATTAAATAGCAATAAATTCATAATTAAATACACATCTGACAATTTATTAGATGTCAGTTTTTTAGAAAAAATAAGTGGAATAAATTCATAGTACAGCCTAGCATTTGCAGTCTTTTAGAATTTATTTTGTAGGTGTCTGTCCTTTCCCTGCTATGCAGGCATGCTCAACTGGCAGAACTAATAAATACTCCTATCTTAATCACGTAGATAATGACTCATAAAAATCATCATATTTTCAAATTCCTATAAAGACCTTTCAAAAATTGACAATTACATCATTCCAATTGTATCTTTTTTTGTTTTTTGCTTTTATTTTTATTTTAATTTGGGAGAATTACCCACAAACATGGATGAAAAAAAATAATGACCATGAAGACTTACTCCGACAATTTTACCCATTAATATGTTTTCTATGTTATTTATAAATAAATTGACATTGTCAATAATGTGGGGCCTATATATGATGATAAGTACATGTTGATAAATGATGTTAGGTCTATACATGATGATAACTACAGGTTGATAGGCAATCAACGGTACATTTCTTAACTTGAAAAAATGAATTTAAGACCAAAATAATCCATTTGTAAAAAAAAAATGGTAAGAATAGTACCCATTTCAAAATATTTGTCAAATTAATCTTTTGTATTCACGTAAGCATCCACGTGGATTTTTTTTTTAAGTGTAAAAAACCACCATTGGTAACTGTGGTTTTAAAAGTTTCAAAAATATGCTTAAAACCACAGTCACAAACTGTGATTTTACAATTTTCCTTAAAATCATAGTTATTAATTGTGGTTTCAAAATTATTTCTAATCCACCTTCATTTTAATGGTAAAATATTTTTTATTATGATAACCATTAAACCACAATTAGTAAGGAATAACCTAAAATCATAATCATTAACATTATTATTTTTATGAAAATATAAAATTTTAAATAATATAAACAATTTGTTTAATTATTTTAAAATTTAAAAATAATATGAAAAAATAATTTTCTTTTATTCATATGTGATAGAATTCATAAAATAAATAAATATTTTATTTACCATAAATATATAAATTTTATATGGGAATGCACATAAGTGAAATTATTTTCTCAAAATTTCAAGGAAAATATGAAAAAAAAAATAAAGATAAAAAAATATATATATAATTTTAAAACAGTCGTAAAGAAAAAATTTATTAAGGATAATTTGTAAAAAAAATAGTTTTAAACTGACAATAGAAAATTGTAAAAAAAATTTTCCACTCTAAAACGAACTTTAAGGAAATTTGGTACATCGTTAAGTACATCCATAATTTATACTAAAATTAAAAATAAAAAAACAAAATTCTAAAATCTCATATTTTTTTAGTTGATGTATGGTTATATGAGTTCCCCTTAAAGATAAGTGTGAAACCACAGTCTATAACTGTGGTTTTTAGGATATTTTTAAAACCAAAATAATTTTGAAACTACAGTTAGTAACTATGGTTTTAAGGAAAATTGTAACATGTAGAGACTATGGTTTTAAGGATATTTTTGAAACTTTTAAAACCACAATTATCAACGGTGATTTTTTACACTTAAAAAAAAAGATCCATGTAGATGCTTACGTGGATACAAAAGATTACTTTGACAAATATTTTGAGATGGGTACTATTCTTACCATTTTTTTTACATGGATTATTTTGATCTTAAACTCTAAAAAAATTGTTGTCACTTTTGAACAATTGACTATTTAAAAATTTACTATTTTTTTTCAAAAAATTTGAGATTTTTTAAAGAACATTGTAAAAAAAATAATTTTTAATATCTCATAAATAAAAACCATATCCTAAAGTTATTATATCATTTTATATATAAATCATACAATTAAAAACTTTGTTATCATAATATAATGAATAATTATTTTTTACGAGCATTCATCAATTGAATAATATATAAATTTTCAATTGACTAACACACACTTATTCAATGGAATAACTCACAATTATTCATTGGATAATATAGTACGTGAAAAAATTAAATAAAAATAAATTAAATTATGTTGTAATATATTGTAATGATAGCGTATTTATATTGTAAGTATAATGTATTTATGTCGTACTTATATTTCATTACAAAAGTAATAATTCTAAAAATATTTATTCATACCATATTAGTATTAACACATTGTATTAATATATTAACAACATTTATTTAGTGTTTTGAAATTATTTAATAATTTTTGTATATACATATATATAAACTACGTGAATTCAAATTAGTATTTCATTTGATTTCAGAAATTATTTATGATATAGGTATGTTGTGAAATATGGTATGATCATACAAAATTATCATTTTTATAAAAAATTTCATAAATTTCTTAATTAGGTTTTATTGTAATGTATTGTAATGTAAGTGTATTTATATTGTAATTATAACATATTTTTGTTGTACCTATATTTTATAACAAAAGTAATAATATTGAGGATCACCTTTTATACCTTATTAATATTCAACATATCAAATATATTAACATCATCCACTCGATGTATTGAGAAAAAAAAAACACTATGCAAAAGAAAAAAATCACATAAATTTTTTAAAATTATTTTATTATAAAAATAAAAAATGATTAAACATTCTCTATCCATTTTCTTATTCTTTTTAGAGAATTTGAATGAAAAATTAAACATTTTATCTTCCTTAAATTTAATACAAAAACATAATTTATCAATTTAAAATTATAATATATATATATATATATGAAAAAATCATCATTTTTATTATATAATTATAAAACTTATTTTTTTTTTCATAAAATTTAAAATTAGAATAAAAATAAAAAAGGTAAAAAAACAATAAATGATATTTTGAAAATATTTTTAAAATTTTTTTTTAAATAGTAAATTTAAATAACAAATTATATATAATTGTAAGGGATAAACCCAAAATTTTGATTTAAAATTTAAATATCAATAATTACAATAAATGTGGGACCCATGTACCATAAATGTATTGACAAATCAAGTGAAGTACTTTAAATGCTTTGAATTTTAAAAGTTTTAGTTAAATGGTAGTTTTGGTATATTAAGCCTATTAAAGTCCTCCCCAATAATTATTAAAAGATACCACCCTTTCTAGTAATTGTTATGCCCAACCTACCCTTTTGTACCATTCTCCCTTTTAATTTTACTGTATTTTTTACACATTATTATTATTAATTATTGTGAAACCAAGGTTTGGTTAATCTTGATTTTGATGATAACAAAACAAGGTTTACAACTAATGATCATATTTCAAGTGTGATTAGGTAAGATGATTTCCAAAGTGGCAATCACAAAGACAATTCAAGCCAAAGAGAAATCATGAAGAAGAAGACCACCTCAAAGAGAAGTGTTTTTCAAAGATCCAAGCTTCATAAGATCTCTTTGTAAGGTTGTTGGTGTACTAGGATTTCCATGCATTATTTTCCTTACTTATGCACCTAAATCATCCAAGGGTTATTTTGTTTTAAATATTTTTAAAATTGGATGATTTCATGTTTTCAACTAAAACCTTGTGTCAAATGTTGTTTCAAACTTGTTTAAAAGGTTTTAAGTTGAAAAAGTTGGTTTTTAAGCCAAAAACGGCTCAATCGGTTAAATCAGGTGAACCAGATGAACAGTAACCGGTCGACCCCTAGTTCAACCGGTTGAGGGTATGAACAGTAACCAGTTGAGGTATGAATAGTGTCGGTTGACCCATGAACAGTACCCAATCGACCGGTACAAAAATTTTCTCTCTCTTCCAGAATGCTTGTTCAACCGGTCAAGGTTGAACCTCAACCGGTTGAGGTCCGATTGAGGCCCAACGGTCACTTTTCCTAACGGTTAGTCAACCGGTTGACCCCTAGCTCGACCGGTCGAACCTCCAACGGTTAGTTTAGCTTTTTTCTTCTATAAAAAGGCTTCAATCTTCATTGTTTCATATGTTTAACCTTTCCAAACATCTCTTGAATATATTTGAGCCTTAGAAGAGTGTTTTTGAGTGCACCATTATTCTAAAACTTGCATATCTTTAGTGCACCATTCAATCCTAGTTTTTCTTGTATCATTTGAGTTTAAAAGTTTTGTGCTAGGATTTTGTGAGATCTTTATTTGTAAACCATTGAGAGAAAGTTTCTCAAGTGTGTGATATCACTTGAAGGGTTGTTCAAGAGTGAGATATCACTTGAGAAGTGTAAAGGGTGCTTGGAGCCAAAAGTCCAAGAGGGTGAATTGGAACCATAATCCAATTATATTGCTTGAAGGCTTGGTTTGGAAGCCTTGAATTAGTGGAACCTCAAGCTTGGGATTGAAGCTAGAGGAGAGTGGATGTAGGCTGGGTTGCACCGAACCACTATAAATCTTGTGTTTGCATTCTCTCTTCTCTACTCTTTTAAATTATATGCAATTGTCATTCTATTGTTTATTATATACTTGCATATAATTGTCTCTTATTTTTGCATAGTTTATATTTGTGAAAAAGAGACCATCACCCTATTCACCCCCCCCTTTAGGGTGATTACTATATGTTGGATTAGCCTAAAATTCCTAACAATTATTAATATTGTTATTTATGATATTAGTATTTTAAATTATTTATATTAATATTAATATCATTCTTATTGATATTATCTATTTTTGTGATTATTATTCATGTTTTTAACATTATATTAAAAATAATATTATTATATTTTTATTACTACTTAAAAAAAACCCTAGAAAATAATTTTTATTTATTTTTAATTCTTAAGGCTTGTAAGCTTCATTAGAAAATTATTATTATTATTATTATTTTGCCCTTTATGCTTTATATGCTACATTAAGACTAATTAAATTATTATTGTTATTATCATTAACATCCCATTAATATTATTATTTATGATACTAGTTTTATATCATTAATTTTATTACTAATATTATTAATAGAATTAATATTATATCCAAGTCATAAGTATGACAAAAATATATTGATTTTACAATATTAATATTTTAAATATATAATACATTAAGACATAACTTAATTTAATTTTTATTTTTTTTAAACAAACACTTGTCAATAGTTGCTTTATACTTCTTAAAATTATTTTTACTATAAATTAACCTTAAAAGACATTTTTTTTAAAAAGTTTATGATTTTCTTTATTAAAAATTATTTCTATTAATAATTATATTACAAAATTAAACATTTCAAGAAATCTATATAAAAAAAAAAATATAATAGCTTTATATTTTTAATTATCAAAATGAAATAATAATTTTTAAAATAATTATATTGTATATTGCTATTATTATTATTATTATTATTATTTTGGATAAGTTATTTTATAATATTTTTAAAATAATAATTACTTAAACAATAATTTATAATTCATTATTATATTATTTATATGTACTAGCATTAATATTATTCTTGTTTGATAGGTTAATAATAATAATAATAATTAGAATAAAAAAAAGGATATAAATCGTAGGTACAAGTCATATGAACACTCATGTATTGAATTTATAATATAAGTATATTAAAAGTACAATATATTAGGACATGCCTTAATTTCTCTTTTTAACAATTATAAAAAAATATTATAATATTTTTTTTAATAATTATATTGTAAAGTTAAACAATTCAAATTTTCTAAAATCTATTTAATAAAAATATAAAAATAACTTTTTTATTGTAATATTTTCTTATGAAATCCACATAATAAAAAGTATAATAAATTTATTATTTTAATTATCATAATAAAATAATAATTTTTAGGATTATATTATTATTGTTGTTGTTATTATTATTATTTTGAATAATTTATTTATAGTATCTTTAAAATAACAATAATTAGAAAAAAAAAAAAAAAAAGATAAGATAAAGAAAAGACAAAGTAGGGATATGTTTGACTTGAGAGCGGAAGATATAACAGTATATTTGAGTTTTTATATTTTAATGCTTTCTAAAATCTTATCAAAGTTGATGACCATTTTGGGTCTCACCCATAGCCTATCTTATATGGTATTTTTTATTTTTTATTTTTTTATAATAACTTAAATATAAAATAATTTGTCTTATGTATTCTTTATAAAAATACTAACATTTATACATAGAATATTTTAAAGTATTATTCATATTTTGTTTTATTTTTTAAATACTCTATAAAAAAAATACTTCAAAACACTTTAAATCTCCTATAAAAACATGTTTTGAGGACAATTTTTTAAGAAATTATTTTTAGTAAAAAATTGTTAAACCTAAGTTTTAACACTTATATAAATACTTTGTTTTATATTCTATAGAACAAAATATTATTTTTAAAAACAGTTTTCAAACCAGCACTAAAATAATTATTTTAGAAGGTGAGTTTTCTTTGAATTCATGGGAAATAAAATCTTTAGTAAGAAATAAAAAGGAAAAAATTATTTTGCATTCATTTAAAATTGCTTCGAAAATAATGGAAAGAATTTTTAATAATAATTTTGGAAAAATGGTTTTTGAGAATTGTTTTTTAAAACTGTTCCCAAATAATTTGTAGAAGGAAAGATCGTGGAACTCGAAATATTTTTAACATATTTTCTATATTTTTAAATATTTTTTTTAACATATTTTCTATATTTTAAAATACTTTTTAAACATAACTTTAATGAGTATTGCTTTATTTTTAATTACTTTTTGTACTAATATAATTATTTTTTAAAAGAGTCATCAAAACTTTTAAGTGCATTGCTTTATTTTAAATTATTTTTTAAAACAATTAAGAAAATAATCAAATATATTTCCAAAAAAACATGTTTTATATTTTTAAGAACAAAAAATTGTTTTCTAATTTTAATAATAAAAAAATACTTTTTATTTTTTAATTATCAAACATATTTTCTTGTTTATTCATTTATAAAAATAAAAAATTCAATTGTGAGAGGTCAGGTTGTTGAATTCCTTGACCACATGATTGATGAAAATGGCCATAGAAAGGTTGCTAGAGTTTTCCTTTTCTTTTTGTTATCATTCTGATAGATAGTGGCACTTACTTGAATCAAGTTGCTGTCATCAATTGAATTTTGTTGATCTAGCCAATTTTCTTGGGTATGGAACAGACTGTGAACTTGTTCAAGATTAATGTTAAGTCTTGTTGTCAAGGTTACGGCAAAAGGATTATATTCAGAACCTGATCCACCTAAAAGATATAAGATGTGATCAATGTTATTAATTTTCTTACCAATACTAGCAAGATATTTTTTTTTTTTTTATAACCATGGATGTCCGGGCCAGCTTCCGTGCATCTCAAATAATCCCACAGGGCCCTGAAGTTAACATTTGGCTAAGTCTCCAATAGCCCTGAGGAGACTCAAATTGGTGACCACTAGAGAGCAAACCACCAATAGTAGCAAGATTATTTGCTATGCCTTCGATTTTTAAGATGTGATCCATCATCTTCTTGCATCCTTTCTTGGTTTTTTGAAGCATGAATCGAAGCTCCATTGTCCCGAGCAGGATTAGTTGTAGTAAACATCCTTTCAAGAGTGTTCCAAAAACTAATTGTGTTGTGGTGATTCCAACAATCTGAGTCATGATGGATTCAGTCAATAAATAATAGAATTATAATCAAATGCTAGTCCGGGAGATTTTAGGATTCCTCTTACTTTCGAATCATGAAAGAGAGGGAGCATCCCTTAAAATGTTCTCATCCAGTAAGAATCCTTTAAATCAAATGAAACAACAAGATAGTTTATGTAAAAGCAAATATGCACATCCACATTATGTCTTAAAGAGCCCCTATTTATGATATATTCTCTAACATAAACTCGATGAAAACCATCCAAAGTATCCTTAGTCTAAACTGGAGGCTTATGGGCTAAGCTAGATGCTTGGATGCTCTTATGCCCAAAGGTCGATACTGTTTGGTCATCCAAAAGTAAAGCTCCGGGTTTTTGCTTGCTCTTATTCCATTCATACAGCTACTGATAGTAGGAGAAAAGCTTAGGGTGTTACTAACAAGCAAAGTAAAATTCAATGTTAAACTGCTTTATTATTATTAGATTATAGTTTCATGTGCTTCCAAATAGCATTACTAGAGGGAAAATTTTATCAATTGCACAGTGGACAAAATGTCCTAATAGGAACTGAACAGAGAAGG
Source organism: Vitis vinifera (assembly GCF_030704535.1). NCBI lineage: Eukaryota > Viridiplantae > Streptophyta > Magnoliopsida > Vitales > Vitaceae > Vitis > Vitis vinifera. Next base: position 3,259,138 of record NC_081811.1, on the reverse strand, counting down.
TGTTTACTGTTCAATCACGCGCTTTGCACCATCCAATGTATTCTTGAGCAGCATTGCCACGGTCATTGGACCCACACCTCCCGGAACAGGAGTCACCCATCCAGCTACCTTACATGCTTCCTGGAAATCAACATCTCCTACAAGCCTATAACCTGACTTTTTGCTTGGATCATTAACAGCATTTGTCCCCACATCAATAACAGCAGCACCAGGTTTGATCCAGCTGCCCTTAATCTGAAAATTATGTATGTTAAGTGCCCAAGTAAGTCACACTGCTAACCAGTTCAATCAGAGTGAATTCCAGTCAAGAAAGTGATTATAATTAAACAAAAATAGAAAGGAATTACAATAGAAACAGAATCATATTTGTTCAATAAGCAAGTGAGGATTAGACCATCAAATAAAAATTGCAGCTTATTAGAGTGGGTATGAACATGCACCATGTACTAGGAGTATGATCGACAATGTTATATATCATGTATACAGGAAGGTTGCACCACTTCATGTGGCCTAAGACAGCATAACCTGACCAATTATTTGACATCCAAAAACCTACACCAAGTAATGTTTAGATTTGTAAATGCTGTCGGTTGTGAATAATAGGTCGTTTGGCATTTTAGCCATTTGAACATGGTAAGTTGTGGATGCTCAAGAATATGCCAACCATAACATTGGAATTGTGCTATGTTATATTTATAGGATAATCCGTGCCCTGAAGCACATTCTAGATACAGGCAAACTAAAGACTTCAAAAGGAGACAAAAAACAACAACATCAAAGTGTAATATCCTGGAAGGAGATCAAATAAAATACTAGTACTTGAGAGACCAGGTAGCACATGAATTAGCTTTGGAATAAACAAAAGCAAATCAAATGTCTCTTGTTACCATCATTGCTTGTCCTGCTGCAGCAATAACAATGTCTGCATCTCGAATGATACTCTCTGGATCTTGAGTATGTGAATGAACAACAGTAACAGTGGCATCAGCTTTCAGAAGTAGTAGTGCAACCGGCAATCCAACTATATTACTTCGACCCACAACAACTGCCTTCTTACCCTTTACACTTATACCACTCCTGGATAGAAGTTCAAGACAACCCTACATAGAAAATACTGTCCCAGATCAACCAAAAAAAAATAAAATTGCTATCTGCAACATGTAGACCTAGCTAAGAACCATTTATAAGTACTTCAAAAACAATTGCTCGATCAACTTAATAAAAACTTAAAAAAGGTAACCCTTGAGATTAAACGTATGCACTGTCTTTCATGATTGCCACTGTACCTTAGGAGTGCAAGGAAGGAACAGAGGTTCTCTCCCTTTCATGGCAAGCTTGCCAATGTTCAGAGGATGAAAACCATCAACATCCTTCTCAAGGCTAATTTCACTTAATACTTTCTCTTCATTTATATGCTTAGGCAATGGAAGCTGAACCAGTATACCTGTCAATGTAGGAAATCATGCATTTAAACTGTCAATAGCAGATCCATTGCAGAGATATTAACTTATATCAAACATAGAAGGTGTATATATATCAATATACATATAAAGAGTTATCACCGTTGCTCAATAAGAAGCTGTCCGAATCATAACAGCGAGGATTATTAAAGGGCCAGGCCCTCATTCACTTTTAGCAATATTCCATTAAAATCACAATCAAACAATTCGAGAAAGAATGCCCCAAGAAATGGGATTACATTAAAGGCGTGCTTGGACATTTCATACTTCCACAGTCATCACACTATGTTGTACATAAAATTCCAAACGATTCCATTCCGTTTAAATGACATTTGCAGTCAGCATTTTCTTTTTCTGTTCCATATTCAAGTGAAGATCATCTTTCAGATCCCACCTAATGACACCATTCCAATCTGTCTCCGTAATCGAAATGCTGCATTTTATGCACAATATCTTACCAAAGCATGAATTTGAACACTGAAAAATGAGTTTGAAAATAACAACAGAATAATTGGACAACTATGCAAGAGCAAATTCAGTATGGAAAACAGGACAAACTCAGAAATATTCCAGAGGAAAAGGACAAATCATATCTCGGATCAACATGAAGTGTAATATTAAGATATGCAATGAGATTCATAACCGACCAACCGTGTACATCAGGAAGAGCATTTAACTCATGGACCTTGCCGATCAATTCAGACTCCAATACTTGCTCCGGCAGGTCAACATCAAAAGACTTAATACCAACTTCGGCACACGCCTTTCTCTTCATACTCACGTAGCTCTGCGAATCCTTCCTGTTGCCGACGATGACCACCGCCAGCCCCGGAACCTAGGGAAGATGGAGTGAGCAGAGTGTCATAATTTTAAGAAATGTAACAAGAGCTCCATTTAGAAGAAGCTCTGAACTTGATACAAACATCGTACAACTGATATCACTTCACGAAACCCTAGACCGGGAAAGAGAGATTGGACACCTTGCCGTACTTCTCGGAGAGATGACGGACTTCTTCGGCGATTTCCGACCGGATCGCCTGAGCGATGGCTTTGCCGTCGATGATTGAAGCCTTGTGACCGTCCGGCGACGCCATCGGACAGAACAGAGGGTAGATTGGAGATTGGGTGGAACTATGTGGTCTGACTGTAGATTGGGAATCGCAGACAGTCCACTACCACCCACCAGTAGGTAGGACACAACTCCGTGACCAATCAACGTGAGCTTTACACGTGGCTTTTTTAAAATTTTCCTCTAACAATTTTAATTTTCATATGATAAAATAAAAATACCCAATAATTCACAGAAAATTTTAAAATAATAATAATAAAATTAATGAGATCAAATTCTAATTCTGACAGAAAAAAATTAAAAATTTAAATTCTATTTTTAATTAAAAGCTTCCATATATAAGATTTTTATCCCCACTATTATAATAATTATAGACTTCAGAAAAAAAAAATTAAAAAAAATAATTGACATCAATCATAGAAATCTTTCATTTATTAATATATATATACCTTCAGATTCACAGGTACAATCATCTGAACATGAGGAGTAGTACAGAGGATTACAATTTTGATATGAATACTTTAGGATTGAAGATCCAGTGATTTATGATAATATCAAGGAAGTTATTGATCTAGGTATGGTTCCAAGACCCCAAGAACATCATGGTTCTAATGGGGTCGTCGGCAGCTGAGCAGTGTTTTCTTCTCTCAATTTCTTTAGGAATTGGAACACCACCACCCTTCACTGCCCAGTTCCGGGCGACGGCCATGACGGCCGCCTCATAGGCCAGCCGGAGCCTCTCTCCGACCGTTGTCTGAGGACCATCGCCGGGAAGGTGTGTAGGCTTCATCCTCGAGAAATGAAGTGGCGATGAGGATAGGATATTGGAAGGCTGGAGTTGGTGGGTGGGGGGATTTATAGAAGGAAAAGTATAGATTTTTCATTTTTGTGATATGAAGGGGGCAATAAAATAGTCCCACATGTCCTTTTGCGATGGGCTGGATTCGTAATGGTTGTGGATGACAGGTCAGCTCGGTACCTGATTTTGTTCTTCAACTACTGTAAATTATTCCTATTCTTTTCATCCTTTTTAGTAATTGGGGTTAGGCGTGGCAAAGTTTGATTGGTTTTGTCAACACAATAATCAATTCAACATGTTTTCTTATTGTGGGTTTGGATTGGGTATAAATTAAAACAATTTTGGATCAATTTTCATAGCATGAATTTTATTCAAGTTGAATTTTAAATTTATTTTTAAATAAATAGATTAATTGACTCGTAAATATATATATCGTCATTGTGTCTAATGGATTAAGGGATCAAATAAACAAATATCATTTTACGAGATTAAACAAACTCTCACATCGAGATTGAGTATCAATTTTAATATTATTTATAATGATTAATTTTTAATCCTATAAACATTATCTGCTTTGAGTTTAAGAGTTTTTACGATTTTAAAACACACCTATAAGATTAAGAGGATTTATACTTATATAATGTCAGAAACATTTTCTTTCGATGTGGGACATCAATGAAGATAAAACCAAACTCAACCTAATTATTAGGTAACATTTGAAATTGTGTTATTTACACAAGTATTATTCGTATTAGATTAAGTTTTGACATTGACATAATCAGGACCCACCAATACCTATTGTCACCCCAATCAAGTTAGTATGCCAAATTATTTGCATTTTTTCTTCTTCTTATTATTATTGTTATTTTTTTGTCTACTTTCGAGCTTTGATCATCTTCTTATTTTTAACGGTGATGCAACTTTGATCTAATTTCTCGTAGGGTTTTTTTTAATTTTTGTTCTTTGTCCCATGCATGATGATCCACAGAATATTTTTTTAGTGGTCCATGGCATCATACGTCATCCCATTACTTCTAAACAAATTAAAATAGAGATATGGTCTCTCTCGTCATGATATAACCTAAGAAAGCTTAGAATGGCACAAAACCATTATTTTCTTACTAAATATTTTCCTTTTCATTGTAGACAAAACTAAAATTACAAATTTTAAGAACAATATTAATATCATAAATTTTTTTTATTAAATATCAAATAATTCATATAAATAAAAATAAAGTTTTTATAAAAAGTTGACTTTTATAATAATTTTTTTAAAAAAATCATTGACTTTCGAAATATAATTAATCAAATAAGTATAAAGGCTTTTACAAAGTTTGAAAAAAAAAAGTTTTTAATTTTTGAAAGTTTTTTAAGAGAGAAAATTGAAAAAAAAATTAAATATTTTATTATAATGTCTCTTGTGTGATATCCCACATCGAATAAGGGAAAAGTTTCTAACGTTATATAAGTATGGACTCGTTGTATCCATTTAGAAGCGTTTTAAACCGTGAGGGCCCCTTTGGGTCAAAAGCGGACAATATTTACACGGTTAAAAACGGGTCGTTACAAATGATATCAAAACTGATCTCCAATTTTGGTGTGAGGATTTGTTTGGCCTTATAAGGGTGTTCGTTTCTTTGGGCTCATAATTTCGTGGGATACAAGGAAAACATTGTGTCTGCATATATGGTGTTTGTAACATCCTACATCGGATATAGGAGAAAGTTCCTGACGCTATATAAAAAGACGTTGTGTCTGCATGGAGGGTGTTTGTGACATCTCATATAAGATATAGATGAAAGTTTTTAATGCTATATAAGTATGGACTCCTCATAATCATATACACGCGTTTTAAAACCGTGAGTACGATTGGGAGCAAATCGTTACATCTTGAATCTCTAACTACTATAATTTCAAACTTTACAAAAAGAAAAGTAATAGAAATTGTCTTTTTTCCCTTCTAAGTTGAGACCGCCTCCAATGTATATGATACATGTGGGCAGGGAATGGATCGAAAATATCCATCAAGGAGTCCACCAATGGGGAGGGTGGTGGTTGAAGAAGAATGAATATGGGAGTTACTACTTGGGAGACTATGAGGTGTTATAGAGTGCGACTCTTCGGAATCATGAATGGTCATAAAATTCGGTGTCTACTTCAATCACTCTATTTTGTCTTGTCATGTTTACTTCCGTGTTATATCCTTAGCATTTTTTTATTCATATTTTACGTGATTCTTCTCCACTCTCCTGTCTTTTCTCTCACCCACACTTCACCGTCAAGAATAAAGTGCTCAAACATAATAAGACTGTTGAGTATTCTCCGGAATTTCTCAAATGGTTCGAGGGCACTTTGGGAACTTTCTTAAATTTACAAAATAAGAATGTGACGTTAGTGCTGTACTACTATTCGGCAACAACGAGGAAAATGGATAAAATCATAAAATAGATATAGAAAAGTTGCCTTTTACGTGGTACGTCTGTTGGGAGAACTCTTCAGGCAAACAGTGCTTAAGTCCATGCAGGCTTGAGCCCATCAAGTTGCATTGTGTCAGCCCAGGCCCAGCAGAGATCCATATAATTGTTACATTTCCGTTCCCTGAGCCCAGGTCTAATCAACGGCAGCTATTGTTTGAGCTGGACCTAAACCTTACTAACTGTAATACAAGGCCCAAGTTTGTAGCCCCTGTTCCAGTTCAAGTCAGGACTTGAAACTCTAGTTCGTTTACGCCCATTTAGAATAAGTACTTGTTTTTTGCTTGGGTTAAAGTGGGAGTGGAAATCAAATTTATTGAACCAAAGTTTTGTTTAATCTTAGTGTTGATGATAACAAAATTACGTTTGAATTTAATGGATATAGACATTTTAGAAAATATATCCAAAGGAAGGAAAAAAAAAGATATCGTTAAAATTAAGAAAGCAAGATTGGGTAAAGTTAAAGAAGATCAACTATGAATTTACATTGAATTTTGGATAGCTTCTTGTGGAAATTATGAGGCAAGCTATACATGATTTCAAAGTTTACAAAATCAGTAATCCAACACTTTAAACGATTCGCAAATCAGGGTTAAGATAAAGAAGATATAATGGATTGAAGTTGTGCAAATACTTCTCAAGTTAGGTCCTTATGTAGAGAAGTGATTCAACCAAACAGTTGATCGAGTGTTTAGTTTTGTTTTCCCAACAGTTACTTGCAATACATTAAATGCATAATGGCTAACTAAGTGATAGATCAGATAAATGACCAAAGCTTTTGGAAAATCTCCAAAATGGCTAGTTTGCCTCTAATACATATATATAAAATAAAATTCCTCTAACTCTCGTTGTTGTTTTTCCACTAACTTAATATTGATTATCATTTACCAAGAGAGTGTAACACCGTTATTCAAAATCTTACATTTTAATACATCTTAATCCTAATTTTATATGTATTCATTTAGTCAGATTGTAAGACTAAGAATTTGATTCTATAGATTGCTTGTGTTTTTGTGAGGTAAAATCTACGTGTAGGGTTAGGAATGACAATTTCACGGGTTTTTCAGGTCACCTGCTCCTATTAGAATGGGTATGGGAGTATAGAAATCGGGAATGAGACGGGTTCAGGTTTTTTTTATTAAACCCGAATCGGGTTTGGGGTGGGATCAAGTTTAGTAATAATATGTCCCGCCCCGACTTGAATATGAAATTACAAGTTTACCTCCCACCTATAAATATTTGCTTTCTTTGATCCTTTCTGGTCTTTCTTTCTCGTTTTAGGGTTCTCATTCCTCTCTATCGTTAGGGTTGTTGTTCCTCCCACTCAATGCAGAAATCCATCAGATAATCCATCCGAAAATCCATTTAATAATCTCATTTCCTCCATCTCCTCTTGATTCATCCTTGTTTATTTCATATTCACAATTACTAACAGTCTCATCAGCTTACGTTAATGTCATTTTCTTCATAAGAATTGTTTTAGGCATTTTTTTCGAATGTTGATTTGTTTGGTTTGGGGTGTTTCTTTGTCAGTTTCTAGGCAAAAGATGAGAGATTTGTTGGTGATATTTGGGATTGTCCTTCTTATTGGGATCACTGTACTTGTAGCTTAATCAGAAAATTTGGGGAATCTAAACGTATAGTAGATCTGTAATATGGTAGCAACAAGGTGTGGTTTTTTTGCTAATTTATTTTTCTCATTTTAGTATGTTGCTCATGTGGAACTTACTAGCTGTCAAGTCCCAAAAGCCCAATAGTCAAGAAATACATGCATACACAAGGTGCTTAGTTCGAGTGCATGTAAGGTTGTAACTCATTGTTTTCCCCTCTTTTTGGACAACACAAGGTGCATACACATATCCGGGTCGGGACGGGCCGGGGATGGGAGTGCATACCCTCCCCACCCCGGGTTTGGGATGGGATGAGAAATAACCATATATTTTGGGACGGGAATGGGATAGGGGTGACCCATCCCAAACCCACTCTGTTGTCATTCCTATGTAGGGTATAAATGTTGGGTATCGTTAGAATTTTTTTTTTAAGAGTGAGGTATTCTTTAAAAGAAATTACAGGGGTGTCTTTAAGCTATAATCCAAGTGCAAGAGTTTGAAAACTTTGGCTTAAAAAACCTTATCGATTAATGGAACCCTCATCTTGGTTGAAACTTAAAAAGAGCAGACGTAAGTTGGGTTGTACTAAACTACCATTTAAAAATCTTAAGTTCATGTTCTCTCTATCCCGTTCTCTATTTATTTCAAGCTATTATTCTTTTATTGTTTTATGTGATATCGTTATTTAGACTATCTATTGCATTCGTAATTATACAATTTGTAAAAAGAGACCAACACTTAATTTATTCATTCACTTAAATTATTATCTAGGGCTGATTAATTGATACCACAAACATTTAAAGTTATAATTTCAAAATAAGAAAATTGGTATTATAAAATTTTATTAACCATAAAATAAATTTACGTACAAATCAAAATAAGGACTTTACAAGAAACAATATTAGTAGGTCGTTTATATTCAGTTTTCTTTTTTTAGTCATAAGCCCTTTTAACAATATTAATCAAGTACAAAATCTTTTATTAAGTTTCAAAAGAACATATAACTTAATACTTAATATTTAATAATTTAAGACAACTTTAATTTAAATTATATTTTTACTTAATATTTATTATCTAATTCTTACTCTTAAGTATTAAGTATGTCCATCCAAATCAACTTAATTTTTTTTCTAAACTATTAAATTTACATCTTTACATTAATAAATATTAAATAATAAGATTATAATAAAGAAATAAGGATAAAAAGAGAGGTGGACTATTAAGATATATAATGTTTGTAATTCAAAATAATTAAATTATTTTAACTTATTTTGAACTTTTAAGTTATAATATTAAGTTATTTTATCAAATATAGTTACTATTTTTAATGATCTTAATTAAATAACTAAATCTTATTAAGTCATTAAGTTTGTTTTACCAAACATGAGGTAATTAAGTATATTAATTACATTTGATAAAATTATTTAACATTAAAACTTAAAGTTAAAATTATTTTAATAAATCAATTTAATGAGTTAATATAACTTAAATGATTTAAGTATATTTTAATTTAAAAATTATCTAAACAAATAAATATTAAGTTTTATCAAAAACTAAAAAAGCTTAATCAAATTAACATCTTTTTGAGGGGTCTAATGCAAATGATTTAATTGGCCAAGTGGAAGGGAACAATGCCTTGGTAAACTAAATGGTAAAGACCAAAAGTTCCCCCACTAGAGGGACAAGTCTCTTCAAGATGTAATCTTACCAAGAAAAAATTGAAGAATTAGGTGGGCTTTACATGAGCCATGAGCCATGAGCCATGACTTAATACACAAGCTTGGTGGTTAACCCACCAGTCACTATTGTTAGTGTAGTGTCATTATCATCTTTAGTCATCCCACTAAAACCACGGTAATTCTTGCTTTGAAAGACATTCCCCACCAAAACCATGGTAATTCTTGTACTAAAAGACATTCCCACCTAGTGATTTGGTCACCATATTCATCTCATCTTCCATCACAAAAACCAACTTTTGTGACCAAGGACCCACAAAACCCGCAAAAATCAGCCATCCAACAACCTTTGAAATAATAATTAATATATTTAGTAAAAATTAAAGATATTTATGTTGTGTATCATAAGGATTATGATAATGTCATCGACTTCTTTTTTGTCCCATCAATCTAAAAACCTTAAAAGCTAATTACATTCTTTCGTCCTTCCTTTCCCGTGTTTCTCTTGTTCCCCACTTTATTTCTCATTTTCGTTTCCATTTCAAATTCAACAAAACTTATGAAGGAAAATTATTGAGAAAAAACCTGACCACCAACCATAATAGCAACATCGAAACCCTAATTCATTACTCATGAAAGAAATTTCATCCTCCTACATGTGTAAATGAAAAATGGTGTGGGGAAGCCAAAAGTCACTTCATATTTTTCATGACACAAATTCAAATGTGTGTTGTAGTCTTGTAGATGAATGGAGTAAGGTAGGGAATGCATTTACTTTGGGACTTTATAAGATTCTCTTTTTCTAAGATCTTTTCCTTTACTATGAATGGTACAACAATGGCAGTCCCCATTCACTTCACTTTATATCAATGTACTACTGACCATTTTCTTTTGCCTTTTCAGCCCTTTTTTTTCCCCTTTTATACTAATAATTTTCTTGAATAAACTAAGCTTAAATTTCTCTGTTCGATATTTATTCCATTTTGAATGTACCCACTATTTCTTGTTGGATTCAGACCCTTTTCCTTTTGGTACACATTAGAGATCGTCCGTGACCACCTCTCGTCCCTTTTTTGCTGTTTCCCATTTTTAATTTGAAAGCCTTGAAAGGCATGTGTTGTGAAAATACCCCAAAGGTTCTTCAATCGTCGGTGATTTTTGAATTTATATTCTTGGATTTTTTTATGAAAGAGATTTGAATGAGCCGACTTTGGAGGAAGTATTCCTTATCATCTAGTATGGAGAGTCTAGCATCGAGATGTGAACATAAAAGATGATGATACGTAATCTCGTTGGGTCATGATGCATTCATTTTAGAACATTTGTTGTATACACTTCCCTAAACAGAGAGGATGAGGAAATATTCCAAATTCCAATCATTTTCTAGCCGCATGGAAATTTTTTTTGGTTCTTCCACAAGAAAGTGGGACAACAGGGTGATGATTAAAGATGGGCGGCAGAGAAAAGTGATGGGAGTCTTTTACTAGATTCTGTAAATCATTCAAAGAGGAGCCCAGCAGGAGAACACAGAGATAAATAATTCTTCCTCCATCTAGAGAGTTAGATTTTGAAGGGACATTCGGTGGCATTTAATATCCTCCACCAAGTTGAACCCCCTAAAACTTTTGTCAATGATTGTAATTAATTCATCACAATTAGATTATGGTTGAAAACACACTGTTTACATCATTGGATATTGATAATAAATTTAATCATTTACCATAGTCTTCTCTTTTTGGACCCAGATGTGGTCAACTTGAGGGAATCACAGCCCACAAGAGGCACAGAGCTTTCTAGACTTTGGAAACAAGGAAGTGTCTGGAAAAAAGAAAAGGAGGAATAATCCACTCTGAATATGCTTCTCTAGATAAAAGGCATGGTCAAGAGAAGAGGCAAAAAAATGGATTTTCTTTTCGATGTGCATATTCAATTCTCTTTTGAAAAATCTAACCATTTTACAACAACCACCACCACCACCACCACCATGGCTGGGAACTAAATTACTAAAAAAAAGTCCTATTATTATAAAAGATTTCTTACAACTGGGTCCCCAATTCAGTTCACGGGCTACACCCAAAAGAAGGAAAAGCTACAAAAAAACCACACAAGCATGCATTCAATGCTTGAAGGTGGGAGTCCAAAGGAAAATCTTTTAACCAAAGAAACAAATTTTGCTTTTCATAAAAGAAAACTTTAACCAATTCCCAAAACCCGTACCTCCTATGGTCATTTAATTTATCATATATATATATAAGAGTGAGAAATTTTCATAAACAAAAATCTGCTTTACACATCATGGTGCCAAGAAAAAAGAGATTTTCAGGCCCTACAAACAACTAAACATTACAAGGCAAGTGACCTGCTTAAGCAAAACCAAAGTTGTAAGCAAAGCTACATGAAGGGACAAAATACAATAACCACCCTCCAAACCCCAGAAACAAACCCTTTTATTTCACCCAATTTTCCTCGAATCTTCAGTTTCTCTATGCATGCATGCAAACCTTACGTACAAAATACACTAATTATACTAGCGTAGGCAACATATACCTAGTAGCCCACCATGCTCACATGATTGAGCACCCTTTGTTGTCTTCATCATTCAACTCTTCAATCGGATCAATCGGAGTTGCAGGGCGATAGTAGTAAGAGCTTGTGCTAGGAAACGATGCCGTATTGTAGTTAAGTCCATATACTGGAGGAGGGTAATACAGTGCTGGGTAAGGGTATATGGTAGGAAGTGGAGGGTTCGGAGGTGGTGCTGGGCTTGGACTGGAAACAGGGTATTCAGACTCAGCTGGCGGAGCGCCAGAGTTTGGGTTGGGGTTGGTGGGATTATTGTTTTGCCCCTTCTTCTTTTTCTTCTTTTTGCCACCTGTGCTGCTACTGGTTTTATCATCGACCTCCTCACTTTCACCACCTTCATCACCCTGCAGCTCATCAGCAGAGGGAGCAGTTTTAGCTCCAGCACCATCATCATCTTTCTTGGCATCTTTTGCAGAGTTTTCAGGCTTATCTGCTGAATTCTTCTGATCACCCTCACCGTTACCTTTATTGCTGTCTTTGGCATCATTTTGTTTCTTCTTATTCTTTGATTTTCCAGGGCTGTTCTCCTTATTGTCAGGCTTCTCTGGCCAAAGGTCAGCGTGTTTTCCAGTTTTCACCAGCTTCTTGATTAGGGTCTCTGCGTCCACATTTCCAGTGACTGTAACTTTATGTTGCTGAGAATCAATCACTGTTGTATAAACACCTGAACATGAAAGAACATGGTAAAATCGACCCCTCAAAAAAAGAGAAAAAAATGAAGAAAAATACAAGTGAATTGATCAAAAAGAAATGCAACAACTACACATAATAGAACAAATAAGGAAATTGAGAGAAGAAGAAAACACATGCAAGATGGTTGGAATTTGGCGATACCATCGATGCTATGGAGAACTTTCTTCACTTTCTTCTTGCAACCTTCACAGTGGATGGAAACCTTCAAGACCCATGTCTGTGAAACAAAGGAGAAGGATGCAGAAATTGAAGTCACACTTGGAATGAAGAAAAGAAGGGATGGGTGGCAATAGAAAGGTTGGATTTACCTGGTATTTGAGTGGTTGTGGAGGATCTTGAGCTGGTGATGTTGCCATCTTAGCCAAAATGACACTGAAACAGAGAAGCAGAGTCTTTAGAGTGGTATGCAGAAAAAAGGAGAGGGAAGGAGAACTCTGAAAGTGAGTGCAGTGGTTTAAGCTGAAGAAATGGAGTTAAAAAAGTTGAAGAAAAGGCACGAGATAGATAGAGCCAACACTCTGTGGAAACCACTTCAGCTAAACAATGAGAGAGCCAGTGTGTGGATGACACGTCTGACCTCAAACAGGAGTATCGCATGTGCAATGCAGGTGATTTTTCTTCATGGCAAACTCTTATTGGTAACTCAAAATTAGGTATTATGTAGGACCCTCTTCATGTTCATCCATTTTCCCCAGGCCCTTTGATCCAAGTGATCAGTGACCCACTATCAGACTGTTTAAGAATCTTAAAGGACTGATTTGGGAAAGACTGTATTGAATGATGGACCCTTGCCACACACTGATATACTCCTTAAAGCAAAATAAAGAAGTCAGGAAAAAATTGGAGGGGTTAGGTCAGTACAGAAGTATAACTGGGTAAGAAAAGGTAAATTTCTAACAACTTTTTTCTTGGCTTTGGAATTATTTTTGGTAATGTTACCAGGAAAGCATAATTACAAGGAATTTGTAACAGAGACCAAGAAAGTTAAAAAGAACCAACAGCTTTTGACAAGAAAAGACAAGACCCTAACACCAATTTCATTTCCTCTACAAAGCAAAGCTCTCTTTTCTAATGAAACACCATAACTAGCTTTTGTTGAGAGAGACGAAAAATCTGCCCTCCTTGTATAAATATTATAATAAAGGGTGGTGCTACATTTCCCACCTAAACCTATACACCCCATGATTGGTAGCCACACAAACTGTGGTATTAGCAGTTTCCTGGCACTTTGTTGCAGTATTTATCTAATATTCCTGCAAAAGTTTCTTGATAGTCTAAAAGCATAGTATACAACAAGGGAAAACAACCAATATTTATGGTAACATCTTATATCCATTGTAGGCCCTGCAAGCTCCAGTAAATCGATTGAGACATAATGGTAAAAGGTGAGTGACCAACCTGAATCAGGCCAGTTGAATAAAAACCTCTTTCATATTCTGTCAAGAGCTTGGTTTGAACTTTGATCAGCTATGACTCAACCTGTACCAATCCCTGAAGGAAGTGGACAATGGGCAATAAAAGTGGTATTACATGGGAAGATGCTACTTTCATCCTCACAAACCATGTACATGCACAAGAACATCATATTCAAAACAAACCTAAACATGGATCCAGCTGTCAATTGACATCAACTCAATCCCAAGCTGCTTTACTGATATAAGAAAAATTAATCTTGAATACAGTAAATTTGTATTTCAATTCATTTAAGCACTAAAGATGAAAATCAAGAATCATGTCATCTCTTTGAAGCTGTATACCAATGCCTAAATCTCCAGTTGTATAATGATGATATGAACCATATTTTATGTTATCCATGCTACTGGACCCTTTTCCCTTGTGGCATCATTTTCTCTGCATGGAAATTGAGTATTATTATACTTCATCTAATCCTAAAGGTTAACAAAAAGCCTCATCCAATTATTTATAATCAAGTTGAGACATCCCAATCTCCATGTAACCAATAAATGAAAAGAACAAGCACAAGTATAGAAAAATTAAATAGATTTTAAGTTGGTAGGCAGGTGATGCTATATCTTGGCAGCTCTATCTAAAACCAGGCGCATTTCCACTTATAGCCTTGGATTAATGCAAAGCCAGTAGAATAAAGGAACAAATTTTAAATTAAGTAGTATACATTTAGAGCTCTCCAACTACACATAACAAGAAGACATGAAAATCTAAGGACCATTAAGCCACTTAGTCAAAATTTAATTTAAGGCCTCAAATAAAATTCAGAGCAACTGGGCAACAAATTCAGTAATATTTTTGGAAAGCAACTCATTAGTTTCACAACTTTGCTATTACATAACCACAACTTGTAGTTCAAAATTGTGTGAAAGGTAACATCTCACAAGGTGGAAGCATCTGCTGTGCAAGCCAATTCCCTGAATGTTGGGCATGCTCAGCATATAGTATCATACAGAAGCTTATAAGATCAAATGATCAATTTAGACGGAAAAGCCAGATTTTTGGTAAACATTGGCTCATGACTGTATTTCTATCCAATAGGTTAGTCTTGTTAGGGAACCACTAGTAGAGGATCAAGTGTCAAGTAAACATATTGCAAGCTGCTTCTGCACCATGACATTTGATGCTATGCATGGCCATAAACAAGTCTAAAAATATAAGGAACCTAAAAAATAAAAAGAGGTGCTGCAATCTGTACTCTTGCACCTTGTTCAACACCCAAAAAATAAAATAAAATCACAAAAAAAAAAAGAAGGAAGAAGAGGAAGAAGAAGAAGAAGAAGGAACGAAGATATTCAGAACATATTTCTACAATTAAAAAATTTAACAGTCAGATATCAATTCCCATCTTAAGCCAAATGCTAGATAATAGGCAAAAACATAATATACAAAAGATAATAATTAACATTTTGAAGCAAAAGGCTAATATAGGATTATCACTCAATCGAAATTTTACCTCTTATTACTTATGCCATTATTTTAATATTGGAGATCAAAGTTGTGAAACAGGATAAACTACTTAGAATTTTAAAACATAATGCAGTCTTTAATGGATGTTGTCTCACGTATCTCTCCCCTTTAAAAAAGCCAATTATTTTGCTGAACTGTTAGGTCCACGATGACTAATGATTGCACTTAGCACTCAATAGTTCTTGCTTTATGTTCTTTATCAAACAGCCAATAAAAGAAGATGATCATTCTTAGTTACCAGACAAACACTGAACCTAAAAATACAAAATAATAGAACTTGATGCCTACACTGAATTTAATGGGGAGCATAACGTTATTGAAATGGACACAACTCATTTTGGGACTGAAACGCTAATAGATTTTCAGTGGTCAAGGATAAAGGTTTACCTTAGACAATTTGAAGCAAGTTTCATCCTTATTAGGTTCAACCAACTATAGCAGCAATCATTTATAACAGACAAAACCAAATCTCCAAGCATATGGAGACTAGAAGGATCGAGGTCAGTCGAAATTCATATCAAACGGTTTGAAGTAGATTTTGAGCCTGTTTGGTAGTGATTCTATAAAGCGTTTCTAACATATCTAACACTTCAATTTTTTTGTCATTTAAGTGTTATAAAAGTTTAAAACGTTTCCTGTAATCACTATCAAACACACTCTTTATCATTTGAGTGTGACCTTGGTGGGAGATAAGGCCGCAAAAGTTTCAACAATATGATGATTTGAAATTGACATGGACAGCTTTGTTCATGACTTAATAGCAAGTAAACTCAATTGCAGGGGCTGAATGATGTCAACAAGTGAGAAACCATACACATTTTCACAACAATGGCTAAAGATGAGCTCTATCCTACATGCACCATGTCACAATTAAATGGATAAGTGGTTACTAGAAACAGTAACAAGATTGCAAATTCATGATAAAAAGTTAATTAACTAATTAATTATTCAGCCTTACGTAGAACAATAAACGGGAAGCAATAATTACTAGTAGTTATCTTGAACATAAAGGAAATAACAAAAAAGAAGCTTCAATTAAAAAAAAAAAAGCTCATTCTAAATAAACCTTAGCAACAGGTTGGATGGTGCTTAACTCAAAACTCCTAAAACAAACATTTCAACAGATCAATCAAAAATTCAAGAGCATTTAACATGTTTAAAAAATAAATAAATGAATAAAGGGCATTAAAATGAAACAGACATCTTATCCTTCAATTTCTGATGATGTGCTCCACCGAGGTGTCTAGCATATACCCTTCTCAGTCACAACATGGAGGAAACATCAAATAGCATCCGTGGGATGCGATCCTTAATAGTTCACTGTTGGCGGAAGCCAATGTCCCAATAAAAAATTCAAGAGCATTTAATATGTTTAAAAAATAAATAAATGAATAAAGAGCATTAAAATGAAACAGTCATCTTATCCTTCAATTTCTGATGATGTGCTCCACCAAGGTGTCTAGCATATACCCTTCTCACTTACAACATGGAAGAAACATGAAATAGCATCCGTGGGATGCGATCCTTAATAGTTCACTGTTGGCGGAAGCCATTGTCCCAATAAAAAATTCAAGAGCATTTAATATGTTTAAAAAATAAATTAATTAATAAAGAGCATTAAAATGAAACAGTCATCTTATCCTTCAATTTCTGATGATGTGCTCCACCAAGGTGTCTAGCATATACCCTTCCCACTCACAACATGAAGGAAGCATCAAATAGCTCGTTTAGAGTGAAAGTGGAGTTCCTATCAATTACCTAGGTGTCAATTTACTAAACCAGAAACACGATTTAGAGACTTGCACAGGAAGTGTATTACAGAACTTTAATCTGTAAGTTCAAATAGAAGTTGGTCTTTAATGAATCTGTTAAAAAGTGTGTAGTAAAAAATCCACACATTTCAATCAAATTGACAACCTCTCAATCAAGAACTTTCATTTCCAAGAAAGATCAAAGATACAGCCCTTTGAAATGAAACACAAATAGAGTTACATGAAATACACCAGCAATCTCAGATATTAAAAGTCTCAGGTACATATAACAGTTATAAACCATTATTATAAAATTTTCTGCATATGAGAACACCTATAGTAACAGAAAGAAGAACTGAAAAAGCTCCCTGCCTTGAAAGCCCAAATTCAGTCCATGTCAAGGGCCTTTTGACCTGAAATAATACATTCTGGAACTGTTCATTCAGATCCTCCAGTGACCCAGTGTTATCGATCACTATGTCTGCCTTGCTCCTCTTCAAATCCAGTGACATCTGGGCATTTATCCTGTTTCTGGCATCCTCCTCGGATGCTCTATCCCTTGCCAACAGTCGCTGAAGTTGTGTTTCAGGATCAACCCATACAACAATAATGGGTTTTGTCCAGCCGTCCATCTTGGCCTCAAACAACAAAGGGACATCAAGAACAATAACCTTGAACCCCTTCATCCATAGTTTGAAAACTTCCCAAAAAATACCAGATGATATAAAAGGGGCCAGTAGCCTAAAAATGTATATAAAAACAAGAGTAAAAACTCATATAATTGCATCTTCATTACAAGTTAAGGCAATGAATTATAATCAACTGACACTCAAAAAAGATTTATAGTCCTGCAAATTGATCTATGAAAATTCTAAACTCTAAGAGAAAAAATACACTAATTCCACTAGGTTATCCGAGTTGAAGTGTTTCAATAGGTTATAAGACTAATACTTTCCTATCATGCAATTAAGAAAAGATTGGATACACATCTCTATTGCATAGAATTGTAAACATTTATCATTTTTATCTCCAAGCATTCAGAAGTAAACATCATTTCATAAAATTCAAAAGAACTAAGAATATGAATATACCGGTTGAGCAGTTGGCGTTTGCCCGGATCAGAAAATACAATCTGACCCAATTTTGCCCGGTCAACTTCACCATTATCAAGCAAAATTTCATTTCCAAATGCTGCAACAACCTTCCTCCAACCTCCACTGCCTTTCTTCAATACATCCTGCGAAAAATCACCCACTTAATTAGCTTAATTCAATTTTGCATTCGACTAAGAGAGCTGAAAAATTAAATCTCCCTCTAATTATAATCCACTTTTTCGGAAGCCAAACAGGGGATTTAGGGTTAGCGTTAGGTTACACTCACGCGAGCAACGAGATCCGCGTCAACGACGGGGATGCCATGGACCTTGAAGAGATTGGAAACCGTACTCTTCCCTGATGCGATTCCACCTGTCAATCCTACAATCCTCATTTCTTCACCTGGCTCACTGTAACCACCGTACCAAAAATTAAAGGAAAACCCTACCGTACCAAAGAGGAACCGGTTAAGGGAAGATCCAATCTCCCTAGGTTCATTTGATAAGAGCGGAGGAAGGTAAGTTACAGTCGTTTGGACAGTGGCTAAGAATATGGAGATTCAGAGATCGAAGTTTGAGGGTTTATGGTGGTGATTGTAGCCGTTGGGACGATAAAACACCTTCACTATTGTCTTTCATCTTCGGTATTAAGAGCCCATTTCTGCAGTGTTTTTATTAAAAACACTTTTATGAGAATTACAAAAAACGATTTTAATAGTGTTTTTGATAATATGCTTCAAAGTATAAAAACACTTTTTATATTAATAAATTATCAAAAAATATATATAATTTTAATTATAAAAAGAAAATAATATGATAAACAAAAAAAAATTTCATTACAACAAAATATTTAAACATCTATCTTAAAAGAATATATATATATATATATATATATATATATATATATATATATATATATATATTGTTAAAAAAACTAAAAATAATCTTTTTTTTTTATGATTTAAATAAAATTTTAAAAAATATTTTCAAAAAGAATTGGATTAATAAATAAATATCAATCATGATATAATAAATTATTTGATAAAATATATTAGTTTAAAATTAATAATTTTTTTATCACTATAATAAATTTTAAAAAATATTTACAAAAAACATTAATAAAAAAAACATTGAATAAAAGATAATTTTCAAATTAAAATAATATATGATTACCTATTAATTTCTCAAAAAAAAACTTTTTTAATTAAAAATAAATAAGAGGACAAATATTTTCAAAACAAAAATGGAAAGAAAATTATATTATTATATATTAGAGTCATAATCAAACATCAACGAGATATAAGAAGATTTGCATGTGTCATGGTTACTTGTCTTTTCCCACAGCTTCAACCCCATTTTTTTTTCTGACCTTCCTCTTGTTCTTGTACCAAAAATCATCATTTACAAATGTAGTCTTTAGGTTTTGCTGCCATGTGTCATTTCATCCTTTCTATTGTATGATTTTTTTCTGTTTGTGCTCAAAATAAGTGGACCGCTTATCCACAAAAAGGTCATCTTTGTTAGGAAAATTCATGTCTAGTGCCATTTAGAGTGTATATTCAATATTCTGTCAATATTAACAGATTTTCAAACCATCAATAGACTTTTGAGGTCATATGGTTCATAACTAGGAAACAAAGATATATTGTTATATTGATGGTATTATTATTATTTATCATTATTATTCTTATTATTATTATTATATGAAAAAAATTATTTTTGACAAGCCTAATTTCACGGATTGATTAACAAATTTCTCTAGCTTGAAGAAAACGTTGCTCCAATGGCTCAAGGACTAGCAACTTTTGTACTTGTTGAAATCCCTTTCTCACGACAAAAAAATCTACTCAACTTTATCTTGTTTATACCCTAGGTACCACCATGTTTACCCTAAATTTGCCTCCAAATGGAGGTTTCCACAGCAGCAACCCCTGAATATCATACAAACTTCAAATCTGAATCCATTTCTATAAGACTAGTTACCATTAAAAAAACAAGAAAACAAGAAACAAACAAACATGTTGATGTTCAGAAAGGTTTGAAGCATCATGCAAACACAATCACAGTCAAAAGCAAATCAATCATATGGTTTTACTAATTGAAAGCAGGCCCTCCACTAGAAACAGAACATTAAGTAAATGATTATTTGAACACAATCATTCACGTTTATTGCAAGCATGTAAAGGAGTTTCCTGTGCAATGATCAATAACAGCAGGGAATGGCAAGATAAAATGTTTGTACTACAACTAATTAAATAAATCCCAAATATAAACTACTCATTACATGGTGTGTCAGTCTCAAATAACACAAAGCCCCCTCTTTTGTACTCAATCTCAAATATCTAAATAATAGTTACACAATCATTTTTATGTCAAAAATACAAAGCAGGGCCTTTGTTTCCAGCCAGATTTACGATTCATCTAAAAATATCTGCAAGTGAGTAAGCCTTCTTTCTTCCATGTACAAATATCAATAGGACATTGAAAACCAACATTCCAAAAAATGTCACCATTCTAACAAAGAGCAACACAATGTACCCACTTTCAGCTGATAGCTACATTGCTTGCTTCAAAATCGCTAATAACTAAACCCAAAAAGACTAAATTGAAATAACTCTAAGCTTTTGACCTCCTGACCTCAAACCAAATCTCATAATGATTGAAGAGTAAACTATCATGTGTATGCTTTGCAACATACTCAAGTCTTAAACTTGTAAGCCTCTTTGTGCACTCCTCTCTTCCCAAACGCGACCAGAACTTTATATTATTTTTTACAATAGAATTGAGATCTTGTTTCTCTTGGAAATGAGTCTAAGACCTGAGCAGACCCCTGCCGGCAAATAGCAAACCGCTATAAAATAGGCATATAACTCATGGTTAGGCTCAGATAAGACTCTTCACGGTCTAGAACACCAAAGAAAGAGAGCAACTTCCTATAAGGCAATTTATTAAAGTCAAGACTCTTCAAATGCCATAGATATGATTAAAGGTTATACCAGAAAGGTCTGGGACTTCAATTACAACCTATTATCAAATAGCTTAAATTAGATTTGGCTCTCTAATTTGCACAACCCTTGATAAAGTGAAATTATTGAAGCCCTCTTAGGTAAGTTAGGCAAAGTGTACAAGAGAGGGTTCCCCATTTTTTACCATCATCAGGCATGATCAACCCACATGGTTTAGAGCTCAAATTCTCTAGTTCTAGGCTAATACGTTTTCTCAGGATCACACATGCACTATGTTCACTTGGGAACAAGATTGACTTGGCTAATTTCAGGACTCGTCATCTTTAAATTGAAAATTGACCAAGAAATTATTTCAGACCTTATTTTAGCTCAGTGAACTAGTGGCTAGTTTAAGCAAGGTGATGGCAGTAAAGACATGTGGTTGGAGTCAATACAAATAAAACAAGATGAGTTGCAGCCAAAGTTCGTCCATTGTGAAAGAATTAAATTTTCAAAGGAATATATATATATATATATATATATATATATATATATATATATATATATATATATTTCCTTTTCATTTACATGTCTTTCCTCTCTTGTGTACTCCCTTGGCAGATATGATTCAAGTTAAATGAAGGTACAGAGATAGGGAAAAAGCCACTAAGGTCACCAAGTAAAAATATAAATAGAAATGAACAATAGGATTCATGAGCAGGACTGTCATCCCAAAATGAAAATGACAAGCTTGAATTATGGCGGGACCTATTCCTATATTTTCATTTCTAAAATGCTAAATGCAAATAAATAAATAAAAATGCTAGCAGTGAATATTTATCTTGGAGATGATTCTCCAATACCCATATGGAAATTTATTTTTTTTAAATAATAATAATGTGAAGAGTAAAAATCAAAAAATTAAAGACAAACAAATAGCAATGAGACAACAACCATATCAAACGAACTCTAAATAACAAGATATCACCAAACAAATTTTTTCTTCCTTAAAAAAGAAACGGACCTGCAACACTTGAACTCAAAAACCCTAAATAGAGCAATTGCATATGTGAACCAGAATAAAGAATGAGAGTTTTAGATAGAGAAGTACTAGGAAATGAGACTTGACTGCTCTATTGAAAAATAGATCTAAAACTATTAAGGCTTGGAAGTAATTCTTGTAAAAACATTTGAGGATTACAGATTTCATTTTGTCATACTTTCTTCCTAACCAAACAATCCTAAAACCCAAAACCCTAACTAACATTTCAAGACAATCAGACATTCAAAAAAAAAAAAAAAAACAAAAAACAAAAGAATAGAGGGTTACCTTCGATCCAATCAACGATGTTGAATGAAAGTGAAACGTCTTTCCTACTGTGTAGTCTCGTATAAAGAGCGATGGAGAAGGAGAATGAAAGAGAGAGTTGGAGAGGTATGAGTGAAAGGGAAAGGAAGATATCAGGAATCACTTGGGGGTATTTTTGGAATATTTCAAATTTTTTGAAGTGTCTTCTTTTATAATAAAAAAAAAAAAACACTTTGGCAAGTGATTCTCTAAAAATCACTTTTAAGTGTTTTCTTAGATTTTCAAAGTGTTTTTCAAAATTTGCCAAACACCTTATTTTCATCCTGAAAACAATTAAAAGTGTTTTTAAGGGTGTTGCTACTTGGTCAACTGAGGATGAATTCTTCCCTTAGACATGGTAGTGAAAGCTCTCGCTCTGGTGCCAGAATTTGGGGTTTCTTCTTCATACACAAAGATGCCCGGATGGGTTGTCCGAACACACCCTTCGAAGCCCAAGTCAAACGCTAGGGGGAATGGAAACCCTTAGAGAGAGAGAGAGAGATCATAGAACTCATCGTTCCACCATCTGTTCTATTTCAATAGGGTTTTTATAATGTTCAAATGTGGAGTCGGGCTCTGTAGTACTGAGCTGGCCCTTGTAGTGATGATTACGCAATAGTGACAAGGCGATCATCACATCTACAGGCAGCTAGGGGTTGTGTCAGACGACGCATCATGACACAACTTGTCATCCTTTCAACCTTGATGGTGGCTTGAGACTGAGCATGCTTATTTACTAAAGTAGACGTGAGGATGGGAAGAGTCCCATCAGTCAATCTGGTGTCAACTACTCATGGTCTCATATATCAGAGAAGATTTAAGGCTATCATGGATATATGAGCCGCTCATCAGTGCAAATGGTTCGGACAAGACATCTCTAGATGCCTTGGAGGTTGTCCGCGTAGTGATGAAGAATTGACACGTGGCCCAGCTGGGATGATACCATGTGGACTAACGCATGGAAGTACTTGTGGGTGGACACGTGGGATAAGGCCCCCACAATGCCTCCTTTAGCACGTGTGTCTGTGTCTAGGCAGGGGTGGACGAGCTGAAATTGTCCCTTGGAGTCCCCTAGTGTGGGTGAGACACGTGGCAGATGTTTATAGGAGGGCTACTTCCACCGAGGTGTTTTGTCAGGCGGCATGTCACTTCGGGATGTGTCCCATGACGACTGTCTTTTGGGATCCCTAGGGTTTTGGTCCCTTATAAATAGAGGACCCTATACCTTTGGGAATACTTTTTGGACGTTTTAGCCTTCTAAGGTTTTTCTTTCTTTTGCCATTACTTTTCCTGTTCTCTACACCCTGCAACTATAGCCATTGTCCTCTTGTTGTTTCCACCGTTTACCTTTTCCGGTAACATTTGCAATCTATTCTTATTGCAACTCCGATGGTCGTCCATCTTCCCAACACTGTCCCAGTTTTTGTCAATGATGCTCTTGAGGTAAGGCTTCATTCCCTCGTATTTGGCTTCTTTATTTTCACATCCTATCTGGTTGTTATTGGGGATTATTTTGAGTTTATGGTTTATTGGGGTGCAATATGAGTGCTACAACATGTAGAATGTAGGGTCGTTCCAATATTTTTCTAGGTAAGAGAGGACGTCGTAGGTGATAAGCCTGGTGATGTTTGCTCTTTAGGTTTTTGACCCTTGTTTGGTTCAAGACCCATGTGGGGTACGGTTAAAGGGGAGACCCTTGGCTGGGGTCTGCCCTGCAGGTTGAGCTAATGGCTCTGTTCGGGTATGGGCTTTAAGCCAGTGTAAGTTGGTCTCTGCACAACTGAAGTATCATTTACAGACAGGAGGGTGGGGTGACTGCTTTATAACATTCGGTCGTCGTGTCATGTAGGTCTTACTTGGCTCATCACTTCAGCATGTCAGCACGAGGAGGTGTTGTTTCTACCAATGAGGTTGGTAAAGGCAAGAAAAATGCCTGCCAAGAGAAGACGCTGAATGGACGAATGAGGAGAAACTCATCAAACTTCTTATTGTATGGGAGTTTAGAGAGCGTTTCTGCGTGCCAGACGGTATTGCTATTCGTTTAATGGATGGGGGTCTTGTGTCAACCGATGAGAAGTTCTTTAATGCTATCATTTTCAACAAGGAGCAGTTTAATGTCGGGTTCCGTTTTCCTCTCCCTTCCCTCTTCAAGCAATTTCTCCACTCTACGAAGATTTCCTCAGTCTTTCTCTATCCGAACGCGGTGAGGATATTGATGAGGTGTAGCATCCTGAATATGCTATACCACTTGGACCTTTCTTTGCTGGAGGTTCTGTTCGTCTATACAGTCAAAATGAGTCAGAAAGAAGTTTTCAATTTGTCCACTCATATTGCGTCACTTCAATTGGTGACCGGACTTCCAAATTCCACCAAGGACGCAACGAAAGGACACTTTATTGTTTCGGGCCCTTGGGTTGCTTCATATGAGCATCTGACTCATGCTTTTGAACCATGTCGTTCGTTGGGGATTCCGGGTAGAGAAAATTGTTGTTCCCTTGTTCTCTCATTTATAATTATAGGATTGTTGTTGACGTGTCTTATTTGGTGTATTATAGGAAATATGAGGAGAAGTCGGTTAGTAAGTAGGTGGACAAAACTTCTTTTGATCGGTTGAACAAATTATTTGTGATTTCTGCTAGTGAACGGAATCATGAGACCCTGCTGACCGATCAAAATTTGCAAGCAGTGGTCCAGGACTCAGAGTCGTACGTTGTCCCTACCCTTCCTCATTTTGTGCCCAGAGTGTTGGTGTCTAGCGAGCACTACGTGTTGAAGGATCTCTCTTTCAACGCGGAAGCCCGAGCAGTAGACGCGAAGGCAAGGCAAGACTGACTTGAGAAAAGAGAGAAAAAACGTCAAGAGGAAACTCTAAGACAGGCTCCGGGTGCAGGTCGTTCGACCACCAACTCTACTATTCATCCCCTTATTAAGAAGAAGTTTGTTCCTCGACCTATTGAGAAGGCCTTGGACTTATCTCCGTCTCATTCACTCTCTGCAGAGGTTGGCACCGACTCGCCTTCCATGGGAAAGAGCTTGGACCAGGAGCCTAAGTAAGTGGTCCTTTACATCAGCCTTGAGCCCGAAGGAAAAGAATAAGAAAAAGAAGTGGTTTAGCGACTGAAAGTCGACTTCAAGGAGAGGCATCTCAAGCGCCTTTCCGAAGCACTTCCTACTGCCCCCTACCTGCTAAGAAGAGCAGTTCGGAGGCTCCTCGTGAGGAACCGGCTCTGGACACTCCTATAGTGCAGGTGCCTTCTTTTGATGTCATTAGGTCCGGGCGAGAATTAGTTGTGATTCCATCTATTGAGGACGCTTGCCTGATGGAAGATGGGACTTCTCCAGCCACTCTCGGTGGCAACGCTAATGAGAGAGACTCTCTGGTCAATCCTTCAAGCTGGGAGAATATAGCGGCGTTATTAAAGTCGGTACCTTGCTTTACCACGCCCGACTCTCCAGCATCAGGCGTAAATGCTTTCTTTCTTATGACCCGACGTCACTTTGTTGAGTTGTGCGGCAACCTTCACCTTGCTGGCGTGGTTCGCCCCTCCCATGGCACTCCGGAGTCTGTACTTCGATGTACTTATCCAATGCAGAAGTACACTGCCGAGGAGACGACGAAAGTGGTAAGGTTTGCTCCTTCTTTCCCACAGACGGCGCCAATGTTGATACCTGGTCAACTAAAGAATGAATCCTCCCTTAGACATGACGGTGAAAGCTCTCACTCCGGTGCCCGAATCTAGGTCTTCTACTTCTTGCACAAAGATGCCCGGACGGATTGTTCGGTCACATCATTTGAAGCCCAAGTCAGACGCTAGGAGGAATGGAAATCCTTAGAGAGAGAGAGATATCATAAAACTCACCGTCCCTCCCTCCCCCTAGTAGTGTTGAGTTCAAATGTGGAGCCAGGCTCCGTAGTGTTGAGTTGACCCTTGTAGTGATGATTGCGCAATAGTGACAGGCCATACCTACTACCCTTCAACTTTGTTGATGGCCTGAGACTGAGCATACCTATTTACTAAAGCAAACGTGAGAATGAGAAGAGTCTCATCAATCAATCTGGTGTCAACTAGCCATAGTCTCGTATATCAGAGAAGATTTGAGGCTATCAATGATATATGAGCCACTCAGCAGCGCAAATGGTCCGGATAGGACGTCTTCAGATGCCTTGGAGGTTGTCCATGTAGTGATGAAGAACTGACACGTGGCCCAATTGGGATGATGCCACGTGGACTGACGCGTGGAAGTACTTGTGGGTAGACACGTGGGATAAGACCCCCACAAATGGTAGAAACACTTTTGAAAATCACTACCAAACGGGCTCTTCTTCAACTTGAATACTGTAGTATGGAAAAAGATTGATATCTGGGAAATTAAACAAAAGCTTGAGCCTGCAACATATTAGATGGTCAAAGCAAGATGAAAACATTAAGCCTTGTTCATGTCCCACTGTCATGGCAGGATATTTGAGTTATGCTCAATTTCCAAATTTTCTTGTTGTTGTGATCGAAAATCAAGAGGAAACTAGGCGAGAAAATGACTAACGATGGAATTTTTCATCGATATTAAGATGAATAAACAGTGACACTCATGGAGAACAGAGAACAATCTGAATAACGTCAAGAGCCTTCAATATTCACTTGCTTGTCTTTTCTCTCAAATGGAGTTGCGGGAAATGAGGCACCTGGTTTGATCTAAATGGTGTCAGAGAATGAAGGAACCTGTTGCTTTTAGGAGAAGATATCTGAATATCAAAGAGGAAGTGATCTCTGGACACCTAATGAAGAGGATTTTAAGCCAACTTTTATACCGTCAACGTGGCTTACAAAGTCTATACCGCGGGTCCAACAAATCTGAATCTGTAACATCCTTTTGGTAGCTACCCATGGACCACCGCAACTATAAAACCACAAAATGACAATTTGGTGTAGGTGGTGTAACAATCTCTCATGTAAATATGGACCAAAGGGGCCCTCACGGCTTTAAAACGTGTCTATGGGGTTATGAAGAGTCCATACTTATATAACTCTAGGAACTTTTCCCCATATCCAATGTGAGATGTCACAAATACCTTCCATGCAAACACAACATTCTCGTTGTGTCCCATGGGATTGCGGAGCCAAATAGATAAACACCTACAAAACCAAACAAACCCCCATACCAGGTTTAGGAATCGGCTTTGATACCATTTATAACGATTTGTTTCCAATCGTGTAGATATTGTTCGTTTTAGGCACAAAGGAGCTTTCGCGACTTTAAAACGCATCTACAAGGTTAAAAAAAGTTTATACTTATATAGTGTCAGAAACTTTCCTTTCTATCCTCTGTAGGATGTCACAGCTGGAATGGTTATAATTCTACATTATTGTAATAAAAGAAAATTTAACATATTCATGGTTGAAGTTTTGGGGTATGCATGCAGAATCAAGGGTCATCACACAATACGCTGCCCACGATTACACATCAAAGGGGACCCAACTGATATTCCCAGATCCAAAAGAAATGGCTATCTTGTCAGTGTGGATGGAGGTGGAAGCGCACCGGTTCGACCCTCTTGCGTCCAAGCTGTGTGACAAGCTGGCTGTGTAGCCCACCCCCACCTCGACCATTGACAAAGCTGCAGTGGAAGAGCTAGAAACCAAATTGGCTAAGGTTTTGGATGTGTACAAGGGTCGTTTGGCCGACCAAGTTATTCAAGATGTTTTTAATTTTGAAAAAAATCTTATTATATATACATTTTCTTCACATGAAAACAAAATGTGTATGTCCACTATCTCCAAAACTTTATTGGTCTCATGTGGGCCATAAGTCTAAAAATATCTTGGAAAGATTTGGACATCTGCAATACATGTGTGCCTCTCTTTTTTGTCTTTTTCACTTTGTTTTTTGCCCTTGACATTTTCTAATTACAAGCTTAAGTTGGAGAAATACTTAAATGAAATATATTTTTTCTCTAGTGTTTGTTTTTTTCAGCTTTTTGTTGAAAGTAATTTATTTTTAAATTTTAAATTATTAGTTTTTTTATTTTTTCATAACTTATTATAAACTTTTTACTAAATCGAAAAATCAATATATTGATTTTTCTTTAAAAAACAAATAACCTAATACTTAATACTATTAAGTATTAAAATTCTATTTAAAATTAAGTAAAAAAAATAAACATCATTTTAAATTTGTTGGTAATTATTTTAAAAAATATTTTTTAAAAATAATTTTTTAGAATAATTTTTTAAAAAAGAGGTTTTTCTATTTTTTTAATTTTTAAGAATAAAAAATTATTTTTAAAAATAGTTATGAAAAAAACCTTTAGATTTTACTCATTCATCTCTTATCACACTAAATTTTATTACTTCAAAACAAGATAGTTTTTTTGTTTTAGATTACAAAAAATTGTTCTCAAAAACAAATATCAAACATACCTTTAGATTTTACTCATTCTTCCCTTATCTCACTAACTTTTCTCATTTCAAAAAGGAGGGGATAAAGTAATTAAAAAATTTGTTAAATTCATATATAAGCCTAATAAAGTAACTAAACTTTTTGCCAAATTTAAATAAAAGCATAAATATCAACAAAAGTTAAGGATAAAACTTATCCGAAAATACAAAAATAAGGGTTGTTACA
Organism: Vitis vinifera; assembly: GCF_030704535.1. NCBI lineage: Eukaryota > Viridiplantae > Streptophyta > Magnoliopsida > Vitales > Vitaceae > Vitis > Vitis vinifera. The sequence goes on along the minus strand of NC_081811.1, from coordinate 3,230,079 downwards.
TTTTATCTAAATAAAAAATATATAGAATGAAATTCTAAAATAAAATAAAATAAAAAATGATCAAAACTCATATAAAATATTAAAAAATCAATAAATAATAAAATAAGTAGTAGTACAAATACTAATGCGGTTTAAAAAAACAATTATTATATAGTAAAAAATTTGTAATATTGAATAATAATATGAATAATTAAAAATATGGTTTTATATATGGTTTTGATAACCAAAATCAATTATTGTACTCATTTAAATGGAAAATATTGAAGTGCTCATACAAGAGAGACATAAAGTACATAGACCCACGATAAAAATGGTACAGAATCAGAATCATAAATACATGTTCTCCTACAAACATTATCATTAAGAAAAAGGCCTAAAAAAAGCACCAATTAAATTTATCTTATATAACAAAATAAAAAAATAAAAAATTATTTTTAAATATTTTTAAAATTAAATAAAATTCTATTTGAGAATTTAAAATATTTAAAATATTTTTTTCTTAAAAAAATTATGTATAATACTTCATTTTTTATATTTATATAATTATTTTTTAGAAAAATCTTAATAAAACATCTCTTTTAAAGAAGATAAGGTTATTTTCTATTTTTATTATTAAACATATTTGACTTTTTTAAAAATAAAAATAAAAAATACTTGAAAAATAACTTTTATTTTTATTATCAAATATATTTGCCTTTTCTTTCTTACAAGATAATTTTAAAAATATCTTCCTGACTTTATGTTTTTTTTAAAGGTACGAAATAGGAAGGATCGAGAATTAATCGCTGTTACATTTGCTTTCTATGACGTGATTGCATACGTCACGTACGATGACCATTGAAATGACAAAAATGCCACTCTAGGGAATGTTTGGCCTCCGTTGGATATGAAATCGGCAAAAGCATTGGATGGCAATGGATGAGAACGTTCTCGAAAAGGGCATATTAAAATGAATATTCAATGTTACACCCTCTTTACAAATAGTGAATACCCAGGCCCCTCAGCCTTCATCCCTACATTCCCAACCCCTGAAAATCTTGCTCTCGTTTCATCTTCTTCCCAATCCAGCAGTCATGGCGGTCTTGAAAGTCCACGGTAGCCCGTTCTCCACGGCAGTGATGCGAGTTGTCGCTGCGCTCTACGAGAAGGAGCTTGAGTTCGAGTTCGTTACGATTGACATGAAGGCCGGCCAGCACAAATCGGAGGCTTTCCTTGCTCTCAATGTAAGTTGAATCGTATTCTCCCGTGATCGGGGGAAACTTTTTGCTAATGTTTTGTTGAAGGTTTTTTTTGTGGATGTTGTGTGGCCAGAGCGAATTCTTCGCGTTTCGTTGACCGATGAGTGAGTGGGTTTTGTGAGATAGAGTCTTCCATGTGATCTTTTGAGATCTGATTAGTAGGGAAGCGACGAGTCACAGTTCGTACAGTTGGCATGAGTTCATTTATCATTGATTAATTTGTTTAACTGTTGCTTTTTAATCCGAAAGGCCCAAATTGCCCTCTCCATATGGCTAACAAACATCTTTTCAACATGGCTAGTTATGACTTTTGTTCACGATTAAAACCCTCAACTAAATTCTTTTTCATTAAGACGTGAAATGATGTAAATGATAAAATTCGATTTGCGGAATGATGCAGCCATTTGGTCAAATTCCAGCCTTTGAAGACGGAGACCTGAAGCTCTTCGGTAAAGTCTCCTCACCAATTACCATTCTTGTTTTCTGAAAAAGAAAATTGTAATCGAAGAAAAATAGTAAAATAAAGAAAAACGAAATATTCCAACGGTTTGACTTTTGGAGTATGCAGAATCAAGGGCCATCACACAATACATCGCCCACGAGTACGCGTCAAACGGGACTCAACTGATATGCCCAGATTCAAAGAAAATGGCTATCATGTCAGTGTGGATAGAGGTGGAGGCCCACCAGTACGACCCCCATGCCGCCAAGCTCTGTTACGAGCTATTTTACAAGCCAATGTTCGGCCAGACCACTGACCCAGCTGCAGTGGAGGACTTAGAGGCCAAACTCGGCAAGGTTTTGGATGTGTACGAGGCTCGGTTGACTCAGTCCAAGTACTTGGGCGGAGACTGCTTGGGGCTGGCCGACCTTCACCACCTCCCCACCCTACACTACTTGCTGGGCAGTTCAGCCAAGAAGCTCTTTGACTCGCGTCCACACGTGTCCGCTTGGGTCGCTGATATCACTGCCAGGCCTGCTTGGGCCAAGGTGATTGCCATGCAGAAGAGTTAAGAGAAAAAAAAGTTGTGTGGCTTTGCCCTTGAGTTTCTATGTGGGTGTATGTTTCTAAAATCACTATCAAATATTAGAATGTATTTCAGAGTGATATAGTGTAGTTCATTGATAATATAAAGCGTTTCTATCATCTGGGACACTTAAATTATAAAAATTAAATTTTCAAATATTAAAAATATTAAAATATTTTTTAAAATCATTACCAAATAAATTTTAAAAATATATTTATTAATGATTTTAAAAGGTGTTTTTAATTTTTTAAAAATAAAAAATTTTAATTATAAGAAAAATTAGAAGTATTTTCTAAAATTACTATAAAACGGAGTTTAAATTATATATATAAAAAAAATGGGTTATTTGATTAATAGGATATTTGAAAACCCAAAATTTGAAATTTAACCTTTTTTTTTTTTTATCTCATTTAAACAAAAATGCTTATATTATTTTTTTGTAAAAATAATCTTTTATTTTAAAACATATATGTAAATACTTATATATAATATGTAAATGATATTTATATATATATAAATAAATTAATTTTTAAAAAAAATATGAAAACGGTTACATTAACAATCTAAGAATTATTTTATTCTTTTTAATTAAATATTTCTAAAAAAATATTATTTTATAAAGAATATTCTCACGAAGTTTATATCTCATAATTATTTTAACACGAAAATTTTGTTTGCTTATATTTTTTTATAGTTTTTATTCTTGCAAGGCTTTTCAAATTTTTGTATATAAATTTATGGCACGTTCAAAAGTATAGACTTATAAGTTAGAAAATATACACAAATTTTAAAAAGTCACGCAAAATAAGCAAAAGTATAGAAAAAATATTTGAATAAAAATTTTGTATAAAAATAATTAAGGGAGCATTCTTGGTGATAATACTATGTTCAACCACTTTGTTCACAATGCCAAAAAAACGATAATAAAGGTATTTTTTTTTTTAAGTTGAAGATTAATTGAGGACTTAAAATGGCTTGTTTTCGAATAAATGCCTCCAATTTTATGTCTTACCTAATAGAGAATGTATTCATCTAATAATTTTTTTTTTCAAAAAATATAGTTATATGTGGAGAATATGTAACGACGCACTCAACCATGTAGATATTGTCCGCTTTGAGCCCAAGGGGGCCCTCACGGCTTTAAAACGCGTCTACTTGGTTAAGAGGAGTCTCTACATATATAGCGCCAGGAACTTGCTCCCCTATCCGATGTGGGACATCACAAATACCCCTCCATGCAGACACAACGTCCTCATTGTGTCCCATGGGATTACGGGGCCAAACAGACAAACACCCCTTACAGAGCCAAACAAACCCCCACACCGGGGTCGGGGATCGGCTCTGATACCATTTGTAACGACCCGCACCCAACCATGTAGATATTGTCCGCTTTTTTGTGATGTCCCACATCGGATAGGGGAGCAAGTTCCTGACGCTATATATGTAGAGACTCCTCTTAATCAAGTAGACGCGTTTTAAAACCGTGAGGGCCCCCTTGGGTCCAAAGCGGACAATATCTACATGGTTGGGTGCGGGTCGTTACAGAATAAATAATAGTATTTTATTATAATGATTAGGTTTATTTTTTATTTTCAAATTATTTTTAAAAATTAACAAAAAAAAAGGCCAAATAATAAGCTAAAAATAAATAAATGCCTCCAATTCCATTCCTTTTTAAGAATTTTCATTTTTGTTTACATAGATAATGAATTTTTGGATAATTTATTGAAGTTTTTATTGTTGTTTTAGTAGTGGATTAAAATAAATATCAATCACATTCATTATCATCTCAAATTAAATTCATTACTTGGACAATCCTACTTTGGTCTACAAAAATTAAAACTATACTTTACACATTAATTATTTTGTTTTAATATATGGTTTTACAAAATCATACATAAAAGACATGCTTAACCTTAATATCTTTATTATTTGATTTATATGTATACTTTTTTTTAACTATCCAAATCTTATATTTGTAAGTCAAAAGGGTAAATTGACCTAATTTGTTTTTATTTCACTAAACCACAATTTGAGAAGTGTAAATAATTCAACCTAGGAGAGAGGAGTGAACTAGGTAATGACCAATTTTAGCAATTTTTTTATCTAAACAAAAGAGTAATGAGCAATTAAATTAACGATAAAGTCAATAGAGAAAATGAAAGAGATCACCAAATATAAAATATATAATGATTCGACTCAATCGTAACTTATGTTCGTTCTTCTCGTACTTTAACAAAGTTTAAGGTTTTACTAGCTTTCAAAGCTTTGATTTAAGTTTTCAATTTCTTACAATTGAATTATTGTTCTAATAAACTTTTTATCATAATTACGGAGAAATTCCTCGTATTTAAATTCTTCTCTCAAGATTGTCAAAAGAAAGAAATGATTAACATAGTCCCAGGGCATTAAGGTATACAAGTTTGAGTATCATTGCACTTAAATAAGTTTGGAAATCTCTTTTGAATTGATGAGCAATAGTTTTAGAAAGCCATCTTAACAATAAATACGAGTTTAAATACTTACATAAAATATGGAAGTTCAAATTAACCGTAAGGTACAAATAGGCTCGATTGCTTGGTTTTTCCGTTGAGCTGTTGAATAGTCATTGAATAGGAGAATGTATAGCAGGTCACAGAACTCAACCGGTAGATTAAGCACCATTCACCCCACATTGATCAAGAACTTAATCAATAAAGTTGTGTACTGTCCAAATTTGATGTTATATAATGGATAGCCACCGCTTTCAATAAGCGCATCTAGTGTAGTGGTATCATAGTACCCTCCCACGGTACTGACCGGGGTTCGATTCCCCGGATGCGCACGAATAAACATATGTTTTCCTTTATCTTTTCTGCTTTGTTTCTTCCCATTGACAACCTCTCAATTTTATGCATATCCTTGGTCCTACCTAAAAAAGTAAAACTCCAAACGCCTCCTGCTTATTGTTCACATCCCTAACCCCATTTTCAATTTTTGTTGCCAATTCATGTAGCTTATGCCATGAGACCCTTTCCACGTCTCAACCCCAGAGTCACCAAATTCCTCAACTTGTTAACCAATTGCTGCTCCCCCTGTCACATTCATCAAATTCAAGCCCAACTCATCGTCCAAAACCTCCACTCAAACACCACCATTGCCCACCACTTCATCACTGCATGCCAGTCTCTAGGCCTCTTGGATTCCGCCCTCCTCCTCTTCACCCATCACTCCAAGCCCCATGTCTTCATCTGCAACTCCCTCATTAGGGCCTTCTCTCACAACCACACCCCCCACACCCCTTTCTCTATTTACACCCACATGCATAGCAACTCCATTCTTCCCAACAACTTCACCTTCCCTTTCCTTCTCAAGTCCCTGGCTGACTTTAAGGGCCTCAGTGAAGGCCAATGCATACATACCCATGTCGTGAAATTGGGTCAGTTTGATGATATTTATGTGCAGAATTCACTGCTCAATGTGTACGCGTCGTGCGGTGATATGGGATTATGTATGCGTGTGTTTGATGAAATGCCCCATAGAGATGTTGTGTCTTGGACTGTGTTGATTACCGGGTACCGCAGTGCTGAAAGATATGATGATGCGTTGATTGCTTTTGAACAGATGCAGTATGCAGGGGTGGTTCCCAATCATGTGACCATGGTGAATGCTTTATCAGCTTGTGCTGATTTTGGGGCGCTTGAAATGGGTGTTTGGATACATGAATTTATAAGGAGAAGTGGTTGGGAATTCGATGTGATTTTGGGGACTTCTTTGATTGATATGTATGGAAAATGTGGGAGAATTGAAGAGGGGTTGGTTGTTTTTAGAAGCATGAAAGAGAAGAATGTGTTTACTTGGAATTCACTCATTAAAGGGCTAGCTCTAGCAAGAAGTGGGGCGGAGGCAGTTTGGTGGTTTTATAGAATGGAGCAAGAGGGGATCAAGGCAGATGAAGTGACCTTGATTGCAGTGCTTTGTGCTTGTAGTCACTCAGGGATGGTGCAAATGGGACGGCAAATTTTTGGTTCACTGATGAATGGGAAGTATGAATTTTTTCCTGGTGTCAAACACTATGCCTGTGTGATTGACCTCTTAGCCCGTGCTGGGATTCTTCAAGAGGCTATGGAAGTGATGACCCGAATGCCTTTTGAGCCTAATAAAGTTATGTGGGGAGCATTTCTGGCTGGCTGTAGAGCTCATGGTGACTTGGAATTGAGTGAATTTGCAGCTAGAAAACTTGTGGAGTTGGAGCCAGGGAATGGTGCTTATTATGTTCTTTTGTCTAACATATATGCAGAGATGGGAAGATGGAGTGATGTTGAGAAAGTGAGGAGGTTGATGAAAGAGGGGGGACTTACTAAGGACTTGGGTTGTAGTTCCATAGAACTTGAACCCCAGGAGCGTGTATATGAATTATTAGCAGAATGAGTCTTTGCATTTTCTTGGACACACATGCTTGAATGGACTGGTTGATTACAGCCTACAGAGGGTCTCTACCATTTGCAAAAATGGTGCAGTTTTTAATTTCTAGAGCCTCTGGTTGATGGGGCGAAGCTTCCATCCAGGACTAATTGTTTCTGCATCAATCCCTCCACGGCCAGCCTGCTCGATGTGTGCGGAAACAGGGCTTCTATAGAGCAAATAAGCCTGGTTCAACACCCAAATATCAGTTTCCTGAGTTTGATCACAGGTTCATCCATCATCCTTTCATGGAAACATACTTCTTTTGTCCTTCTCAAGTAGCTTGCAAATTGTTCATGTGAAGTCTAGGAATCCTACTTAAATACCCTTTAAGGACCAAGATATAATTCATGTCACAACCAGTGGTTGGATCATGTGGCTGAGTCAAGATTATTTATGTCTGAATGGAACAGACAAAATGCAAGTTCTATTAATGCACAATGCATAAGCCAAGTCTCATGAAAGCACAAATTATGTGTATATCATGTCCCAAATAAAATTATTATTGTGTAAACTGACCTGATTGAGATTTAGAGGTTATTTGGCTATGTGATTTAAAATCAGTTTTTTCTTTTTTAAAAAACCATTTTTTAAAATTTAAAGCATTATTTCATTGTTATTTCTATAAAAATACATTTTTTTAAAAGGTGAAATAAAGACTAGTTTTCAAAGAGCAAATATAAATTGTTTTTACTTGTTTTTAAACTCAAAATAAAAACATGGAAAAATAAAAAAAGGATTAAAAAGAAACTATAAAAAGTCCATAAAGTATAACACAATTTCCCTCTTTTATTCTCTCCATCAAGGGTAGATCGCGTGCATGTCCATGGGGCATGCCCCCATGAAATTTTTATAAAAAAATTCTTTTCAAGGGGATTTGAATCCCTTTTCTTAGATAGAAGAGGAATTTTTTTTGTTAACACTAGACTATAAATGTTTTTTTTCCGAACTTTTTCCTCTCTTCAAATAAAGAGTTACATATTACCTCCCTCAAGTCATTTATTGGCTCCCCGACCACTCTCCATCAACTAATACTAAAAATATTTAAATATATATATGATCCCTCTCCAAATTATACTTGTTTTTTGAATTTTTTCTTATAACTTTTTTGAAAATTTTCATTAGATAAATAAATTTCAATTCAAGTGATACTTGTTGCATAAAAGGTTATCCAACCAATATTTGAAAGTTATATAACTCAAAATTGGCCATGTTTGAAGTCATTACCTTAACCACGAGGAGCGGGATGCCAAAGGTAGGGTTAATGACCGGAGAAAGTCCTAACAAGGTAGTTGTTGATTGGATTGCCTCCTTATCAAGGAGAATTAATGCTTGTTAAGGATTTTGGTATGATATTACTTCACACCCAAAAGAAGCAAGTTAGAACTAAATTAAAATCGGAGATTAAAATATTTTTTTTTTGTTTCTTGACACCAATTAATAGTCATGACTAGGATTTATTCTTAATAACTTTGTTAGTTTTTTTTATGCATAACTATTTTTTTTAAAAAAAATTTCATTAAATAAATAAACTTCAAATCAAATAAGGCTTAATATGTTGAATTTATTAATAAATTTAATAATTTTTTTAAAAAAAATTTAAACTCGGATACTAATATAATTAATACAATTTTTTTAAAAATAAAAATTGATGGGAAATGACTCTGTAGTTTCTTTAATTCATATAAAATCATATTTCTCTCTCTTTTTAACCAAATAAGTCAAACAAAACTTAAATCTATTAATTTTAAAAAATAATTTGGAACTCAAAAAACACCACTAAATCACTTTCCATTTGAGAAAAAGTTTCTTGTGAAGGACTTCTTCTTAATATTCCTGGAATTTGTTGAGGAGTGGCTGAAGAAGTGGTTAATGGGCTCTTTTATTGTCTGATAGCAGTCTGAACCAATTTTGAACTCCCATTGCCACAAATGTGAGAAGTTTTGACGTGTGATCTAAAGAAGGAAAATCCTTTCTACTCAAGAGGAGGAGAAATTTTTTGAATGACTCCAAAATAAAGTCACTGTTCTTAAAACTAATAGGGAAGATAGGATTTTTTAAACTTTAAATGAAAATGAAAAACCCAAAAATGATCAAAATTGCTGCAATAAAAACATTGTACGAGATATCCATATAATCATAATAATTATATAAATTTCCGAGAAAATGTTTTTGGAGTAAAAAGATTTTAATTTCAATATTTTGGGATAAAATCATAAAAATTTTGTATTTTGAAAAACCTGCCCTTGTTTTTGTCGGGTCCTTCAATGAATTTAGGTCATGTTTGACCTGAATAAATATAAAACATGATTTTTATAACAACAAATTTGCAACGGATGATTTAGCTTCTGCATTTACTCTTGAAAATGATCATAACTACCATGAATTCAACCATAAAATTCAAAGCCCATTGACGTGATTAGATCAAAGCAATTAATAGTAAAGATTCCAAACATAGACTACCCTTCAGTTTCCTTTTTCAAAGAAGTGGGGGATGATAATGATTTCGTACATCATTCAAGAAATTTAGTAAGATTCTTTGTCGGTGGTGCCCACACCATTCCCCCCAATTTTTTTGGTAGCTCGCCTTTTTCCCCTTTTCATATTCATAGCTTACATAATAATCTAATATCTTTGATTGGTAGCTTTTAGCCTACTCCACAATGTCTTAGCCCTAGGTATGGATCTTATCAAGTTACATTATTTCATTTGATTACTCATACTTTTGAAAGGAAAACTTTTTTGAAAGGAAAACTTGTGTTTTAATGGATCATTTGAAAAATATATGGTTTTCAGAACCCAATTTTATGAAATATGAAAACCAGATTTTAATACGAAAAAAGTAATATTACTTTCATGCACTTTGATCCGACTCCATTTTTGGTGCTAAGATTGCCCTTCCGAGTCTCCATTACCGATCTAAAAAAATAAGTAGAAGTGCAGTGGTGGCGATGATGATGAACTGAGCTGCGGCGGCAATGACCTTGGCACCTATGAATTTTTCTATTTCCTTCAACTGCTATGACTATTGTTAAGATGAAGGTGAATCAGCGGTGAATAGGTGTTGAAGGATTGGAATTTGGTGTAGTGAAGACGGTGATGGTTTTAGAGTTGGAAGTTGTCGGAACTGGAGATGTGAAAAAACTGCAACGGTGATGGTAGGTTTTGGTCGTGATTGAAGGGAAGCTAGTAGTGATAAATGGCGACAGTGGTTGACGCTCACACCCCATGTGGCGATCTCATGGTGGCTCTACTTTAACTCTTTTTTTTTTTTCAGTGAAAAAACCTAAAAAACGAAGAAGATGACGAAGGAAGAGGAGAAATCGAAAAGATGAGCCAAGAAACCTGTTCAAATTTCGATCGGCGTTGACATGGAGGCTTGAATGCTATTGTGGAAGAAAAATCCAGAGGTGCCAAGGCTGCTCCACATCAGTTCATCGTCACCACTGTAGCTAAACCCAACTTCTTATAATAAACTTCTACCTTTTTTTTTTTTCAAGGTCAAAGTTGCAGTCTAAGTCACCTGCACCTAGTGATTGAGAAGTGGGATGGAAGGAAAGAGGAGACCCACCAATGGGTTCAAAGGCCATAACTTTATCAAATCACTTAAGAAAAGACAAGAATAATTTATACTATAATAATATCTCGTCTCCACAAATTTTAAATTATGACAATGACTGTAGCAGCACTCAAAATATGAAAACATCAAATCAAATCATGAGATCTTTCACTACAAATTTTCTCTCACTCTCAGGTATGGATTGAATTCATCCAATCCACGGTAATTATCCACTGCAAATTTTATTAGGAAACATACACGCACACAAAAACTCACAAAAACTCAAGGGCAAAGCCACACAATTTTTTTCTCTTAACTCTTCTGCATGGCAATCACCTTGGCCCAAGCAGGCCTGGCAGTGATATCAGCGACCCAAGCGGACACGTGTGGACGCGAGTCAAAGAGCTTCTTGGCTGAACTGCCCAGCAAGTAGTGTAGGGTGGGGAGGTGGTGAAGGTCGGCCAGCCCCAAGCAGTCTCCGCCCAAGTACTTGGACTGAGTCAACCGAGCCTCGTACACATCCAAAACCTTGCCGAGTTTGGCCTCTAGGTCCTCCACTGCAGCTGGGTCAGTGGTCAGGCCGAGCATTGGCTTGATACATAGCTCGAAACAGAGCTTGGCGGCATGGGGGTCGTACTGATGGGCCTCCACCTCCATCCACACTGACATGATAGCCATTTTCTTTGAATCTGGGCATATCAGTTGAGTCCCGTTTGACGCGTACTCGTGGGCGATGTATTGTGTGATGGCCCTTGATTCTGCATACTCCAATAGTCAAACCGTTGGAATATTTCGTTTTCGTTATTTTACTATTTTACTTCGATTATAATTTTCTTTTTCAGAAAATAAGAATGGTAATTGGTAAGGAGACTTTACCGAAGAGCTTCAGGTCTCCGTCTTCAAAGGCTGGAACTTGACCAAATGGCTGCATCATTCCGCAGATCCAATTTTATCATTCACATCATTTCACGTCTTAATGAAAAAGAATTTAGTTGAGGGTTTTAATCGTGAGCAAAAGTCATTACTAGCCATGTTGAAAAGATGTTTGTTAGCCATATGGAGAGGGCAATTTGGGCCTTTCGGAAAACAAATTAATCAATGATAAATGAACTCATGGCAACTGTACGAACTGTGACTCGTCGCTTCCCTACTAATTAGATCTCAAAACATCACATGGAAGACTCTATCTCACAAAACCCACTCACTCGTCGGTCAACGAAACCACACAACCTCCAACAAAACATTAGCAAAAAGTTTCCCATGATCACGGGAGAATTCGATTCAACTTACATTGAGAGCAAGGAAAGCCTCCGATTTGTGCTGGCCGACCTTCATGTCAATCGAAACGAACTCGAACTGAAGCCCCTTCTCGTAGAGCGCAGAGACAACTCGCATCGTTGCCGTGGAGAACGGGCTACCGTGGACTTTCAAGACCGCCATGACTGCTGGATTGGGAAGAAGAGAAACGAAGAGCGAGATTTTCAGGGTATGGGAATGTAGGAATGAAGGCTGAGGGGCCTGGGTATTTACTGTTTGTAAAGAGGGTGTGACATTTAATATGCCCTTTTCTAGAACGTTCTCATCCAATGCCATCCAATGCTTTTGCCGATTTCATATCCAACGGAGGCCAAACAATATTCCCAAGAGTGGCATTTTTGTCATTTCAGTGGTTAATGTACGTGACGTGTGCAATCACGACATGGAATTTTGATAAAAGGATAGCAGTTTTAAAAAATAATTTCTAAATTAGCGTAGTAGAAAACTAATTCCAAATCTATCGATAATTTTGTCCTGAAATAAATTGAAAAATATAAAAAAATCGTCTTATAAATAAATGAAATGAGAAATCGTCTCTTGAAAAAATAATTTTCAAAAAATAAAAAAAAATAAAAAAAAAGAGAAATTTTCTCTTTAAGAAACGATTTTAAAAAAATAAAACAAAGTGAAAAATCGTCTCTTAAAGAGATAATTTGTACCAAAATATATATGCGAGAAATTGTCTCTTGAAAAGACGATTTCCATAAAAAAAAAAAAATTAAATTTTATTTTTTTGGAAATCCTCTCAAGAGACTATTTCCACAAAAAAAAAAAAAAAAATTAAGCAAGAGACGATTTCCATTGCTTAATTTTTTTATTTTTTATTTTTTTTTGTGGAAAATCGTCTTTCCACCATAAAAATAAATAAAATTAGCCAATGGAAATCGTCTCTTCAAAAAAACGATTTTTTCAAAAAAAAAAAAAAAAAAAAGCAATGGAAATTGTCTCGGAGAGACAATAGCACCACCCAAAAAAAATAAAGTTTAATAATGGAGATGATTAGGCATTTGAATATGGAGAATTTTGCTATAAAAGATTTGGATTGAATGACATATTATTTTTTTATCCTTGACGGAACAAGACTAGGAATTTAAAGTGTCTTGCATAATGGAAAATTTTGCAGACTGAGGATTTATCCTTTCTTTTAACATAATAATATTTTGCATAATGAAAAATTTTTGCAGCTTGGATTTTCTAATTGCTTAATTTTTTTTATTTTTTTATTTGGAAATTGTCTCTTGCTTTTTTTTTTTTTTTTGTTCTTGAGAGGATTTCCAATAATAATAATAATAATAATATTTTTTTATGGAAATCATATTTTCAAAAGACAATTTCTAATTGTTTTGTTCTTTATAGGTCTTGTTTTGGGTGTTCTTGGCCTATCCTAGGATAGGTAGCAGTGTGCCTAGGAGCGCGAGCCCTGCCGGTTGAGCCGTTGTTAGCCGTGGATAGGCGTTTATTAGGTTGTAAGAGGGTTGGGGTGATGTCTCATAAGGTTTGTCAATCTGCTATTAGGCTCTAGTTCAAAAACCCTAAAATGAGTTCAATTTTCAGAACCATGTCTAGGAGATCCAGTGATTCTCATGATACTGTTGTAAACAGTGAAGAGATCAATTATCCTAAGATCCAAAATGATTTAGATGATTGGAAGTTACCCAAGGTGTCTAATCAAGAAATTTATAAGAAAGGAACCTTTAAGTTCTTCACAGATTATACCATTAAGACCTCTGAAATGTCAGTCAGTTTAGAACAAGACAACCAAGTCATAAGACTTCTAGATAACAGATCCGTTGAAAAACATAAGAAAGATGACTATAATTTCATACACTTTGGTATGATTCAAATAGCAGCTAAGCCTTTGACAAGATTAGGTTTACACACCTCTATTGTCATGTGTTTAAGGGATAATAGGCATCTCGAATATCGAGATTCTATTAAAGGCGCAGTCTAAGCTGGACTGAATGATGGCCCAGTTTATTTCCAGTGCTATCCTAACTTCACAGTTAGAATAAGAGATGCAGACATCTTAGATTTCGTTGTCCTGCATATTAAGACCCATGGCTTTAAGATCAAACCAGGAAACAGTCCTGTTTCAATCATAACCAGGTTTGCCTATAAGAGCATGAACACAAGCGTTGGATCTGGGGCTCTTTGCACCAGTCCTAAAGGTGAGACCACTTACTTTCACTCAGATATGTTAGATAAGTCAGATTTCATCATCCCCAAGAAGATCTTGTGGAAAGATGTTGATTTTCCTGAAAATTGGCATTTTGCTAATGCTGTTCCAGCCATAGCACAGCGTTCTGAAAGTATTGAACAAATAGTTCAATATCCTGATGGAGGAGGAGAACTGGTCTTCTCCAAATCTTTCAGACACTCCAGCAGCCCTAGAGTTTCTGTTTATGAACCCTCTAGAGCTTCAAGCTCTAGAGGGTTCATAAACAGAAACTCTAGGGCTGCTGGAGTGTCTAAAAGATTTGGAGAAGACCAGTTCTCCTCCTCCATCAGGATATTGAACTATTTGTTCAATACTTTTAGAACTGTGCTATGACTGGAACAGCATTAGCAAAATGCCAATTTTCAGGAAAATCAACATCTTTCCACAAGATCTTCTTGGGGATGATGAAATCTGACTTATCTAACATATCTGAGTGAAAGTAAGTGGTCTCACCTTTAGGACTGGTGCAAAGAGCCCCAGATCCAACGCTTGTGTTCATGCTCTTATAGGCAAACCTGGTTATGATTGAAACAGGACTGTTTCCTGGTTTGATCTTAAAGCCATGGGTCTTAATATGCAGGACAACGGAATCTAAGATGTCTGCATCTCTTATTCTAACTATGAAGTTAGGATAGCACTGGAAATAAACTGGGTCATCATTCAGTCCAGCTTGGACTGCGCCTATAATAGAATCTCGATATTCGAGATGCCTATTATCCCTTAAACACATGACAATAGAGGTGTTTAAACCTAATCTTGTCAAAGGCTTAGCTGCTACTTGAATCATACCAAAGTGTATGAAATTATAGCCATCTTTCTTATGTTTTTCAACGGATCTGTTATCTAGAAGTCTTATGACTTGGTCGTCTTGTTCTAAACTGACTGACATTTCAGAGGTCTTGATGGTATAATCTGTGAAGAACTTAAAGGTTCATTTCTTATAAATTTCTTGATTAGACACCTTGGGTAACTTCCAATCATCTAAATCATTTTGGATCTTAGGATAATTGATCTCTTCACTGTTTACAACAGTATCTTGAGAATCATTGGATCTCCTAGACATGGTTCTAAAAATTGAACTCATTTTAGGGTTTTTGAACTAGAGCCTAATAGCAGATTGACAAACCTTATGAGACGTCACCCCAACCCTCTTACAGCCTAACAAACGCCTATCCACGGCTAACAACGGCTCAACCGGCAGGGCTCGCGCTCCTAGGCACACTGCTACCTATCCTAGGATAGGCCAAGAACACCCAAAACAAGACCCAACTTCCCTCCCACATGGCTCTGATACCATAGACACCCAGGACAAGGTCATGTGCAATGAAAACAGGAATTATGCCATGATTCAAAACAAAGAAGAGGGTTAGAAAATACAAAAGATATCCAACAATGAAATTTAAAGAGAAGGACCCAAAAACTTGTTAGTTCATAATAAGCTTAAAACCGACCATGTAGGCGGTATAAAATAAAAACATAAACTTAAAAACAAAACTTAATTAAAACCATCATGTAGGAGGTATAAGAACATAAAATAAAATGAAAATAAAACTTAATTAAAAACCATCCATATAGGAGGTAATCAAAACATACTTATATTATACATAAGGAGAAATATCTTATAATGGACAAAGGTAGGAAAGCTTGAAGAAAGCTTTGAAAGCTTGAAAGGGTTACATGATGAGAGAGAAAGAAGAGAGAAGGGAGAGCATAGGAGCCTAAATTGAACGTGCTTACAAATGAGGACCAAGCCTCCTTAAATAGGCAAAAAAAGAATCTTGAATAGTAACCATGAATAGTAGACCCGTGCTTGAATAGTGAATAGTGAATAGTAAGATTCACTTTTATACCGAAATCCCCCGAAAAACCCTCTTTTGGCTGAGAAGACTTCTGGCAGGCTGCTGTGTAGACACATGCTTGCTGTTTTTGGAACAGAAACTGCAAAGCTTGTAAAATATTCTTGATGGAAGACAAAAGGCTGATGATTTACTTAGATCTTCTTATTGGAGGAAGGATTCCTTCACAGTCATCACCATTGTTTGGAAGGTAGCTTGTTGAATCATCATACTCTGCATAAGAATTTTCTTGGGAGAAACTTGAGCTTCCTTCTTCAAGGATTTTCTGGAAATCTTGAGGGGTCTTAGCTGCTGCGAGCATGGCTTGTAACTGTTGCTTTTTAAGGAGAAACTGAGACATATCATCACTGGCTGAGATTTGTGAGGGGTTCTTAAGGAAATACTGCTTGACTGCATCAGTAGATGCATCATTTTTCAATGCATCCCACCATTTAGTTTTAAAAGTCCTTCCCAGAGATGGAAAGGCTGCTGTTTCGTCTGTAATAATAATATAGTCCCACTGGACTATCCAAGCCAGGCCAAAATTGCTGAAAAAGAATAGTAAAGAGGGAAAAGCTGAAAGTTCTCTGGGAATATTAAAAGAACTTCTGAATAGCTCAAAGCCATCCAGAATGGGCTTAGGAAGAATCTTAATAGTTAGACCATAATAAGTCCACCAACTGTAGAACCAAAATGGGAAAGAGGAAAGCTAGTTCTTAGAAGGAAAATAGAACATCCATGAATGATGGAAGTCCCTATTCTGGATCAGAAAAGCATTAAACCATGCTCTCTGATAATCCCAATAATTAAAAAACCTTGGCTTAGATGGTTCAGAAAATTCCCTTGAAAGATTAGGATTTCCACCCTATTGCTTGACTGTAAGGATCTTATAGATATGGCAGGTGGAGAATGCCAAGCCCATATTGCTGAATTTATCAGCGTTATGCTTAATCTTAACAGAACCAGTCTCTATAAGGACTGCTTCATAAAACTCTCTTGTTTTTAAAATATCACCAGAGGGATAATGAAAATTTTCTTGAAATGCTTTTGCAGCAATCTCTCTGGGGTTTTCAGAGAAAAATTCTCTTTCAATAACTAAAAGAGATTGATTTAAATCATTTTGCCAATATCTTGATTTTGTTGAAAGAGGTGTGGGGTTGGCAGCCACCACAATTTGTTTGCTTGAAAAAGAAGAGCTTGTTGCTAATTCCTTTTGAGATGGATTAGCCATAGTAACCTGCTTAAAGGTCTGAGACCCTGAGGTAGCTGGATATTGTGTTGCCTTAACTGGTTTAGAATGATCAGAAGGATCATAGTATAAGGTCAACATTTTGTTAGACATATGGCTGGATTCATGCATAGGTTTAGAAGAATGAAGCTTTGCCAAAAGTTATGCTTCTTCCTCTTCAACTTGTTGACTCCAAAGCATTTTATGGGTAGAAGGAGATTGGTTAGCTTGACTGGATTGGGGTTTTTGAGAGCTAGAAGCTTGGGAATTCTTTTTAGGGGCCATGATCTCATGAACCCTGCAAAATTCACGAGATAGCTGATTAGGGTTGAAATAATCTCCTTTAATAAAGTAACTTTGAAACTTAGATTTTAAAATAATATACCAGTTAATTAACTCATACTTAAAAGTTATATATTTAATTGTTTCAAAATCTTTGAAAATAATTTTTAATAAAAATTCTTGATTCAAAATCCCAATTTGAAATTTTGAAATGCATAAAGAAATGCTTAAAATGTCATTATGCATGAACTGGTTGCCTATTAGCTTACTTGGGACATCTAACCCAACAAGGTTAATTTCTTGGTTAAAAGGAGTGATGCTTACAGTTGGATTAGCAAATTCAAAAAGAATTTCCTTATCAAAAAGCTTAGTTCTTATACCTTGGTTATCTACCCACAAGGAATAAATAGAGCTTAAGAAAGGTATTCCTAGAAGGGCTTTTTCATTAAGATCCTTAACAAGGATAAAGGTTTGCTTAATACAGACGTCATGGTTACGGATATGAACATCTGTTAATTTATACTTAATGACAAGTCTTTTGCCATTGGCTCCAAATAGAGACTGACCAGTCTCTTCGCATAAAGGAATAGGTACAAGACCTTCTTGAAGGCAATTTTCAGCTGCTCCTGAATCAATCAAAGCAATAATATCAAAGACAAATTTAT
Source organism: Vitis vinifera (assembly GCF_030704535.1). Lineage (NCBI taxonomy): Eukaryota > Viridiplantae > Streptophyta > Magnoliopsida > Vitales > Vitaceae > Vitis > Vitis vinifera. Next base: position 3,212,266 of record NC_081811.1, on the reverse strand, counting down.
CTTTGACTACTATAGTAAGGGAGACTTCCCACCTCTGGAAGATAACCCTACTCACAGTATTCAAAAAAGTATCTGTCTCATTATCATTAACATGAGAAGATTCTGGAATATCCATATGGATTTCTTGGTTTCCAATTCTATTGATTTGATCTTGGAGATCAGAGAGACCTAGACTTATGAATTGTCTTAACTCCTTAATCTCCTTTTTATGCTGCTTAACTTCTTCATGAAGTTCCTTAATGCTGACATCCTTGGGAGACTACTGGTCAAACCTGTTTAAGATATCGTTAAGGTTATAAGGATTAACAGTCTTCTTGGCTTCTACCTTAACAACAGATTTCTTAAAAACTTCATAAAGATTTTGCTTAGTCTTTTCATCTTCAACTTTTCTTAAAGTATCTAGGATGAATTCCTGATCTTGGCTTATGACATTTATGGTTTTAGGACAGCAATTACAATTACCCTTAATACAAACATCTTGGTCACTAGAAGATTAGCTAGAAACATCGCCACTGCTATCTAGTTGATTAATATCATCTTCATTATCTGAATCAGTCCTTGATTCAGAATCTGAGGAGTTTAACATTACCTTACAAAGCATATTTTTTAGGTCATCTGAGACACTTAAGTTATTAATCTTTTGCTTAACTCTACAATCTTTCTTATAATGGCCAACTTTGCCACATTTAAAACAGATAATTGGCTTGACGTCTAAAGGAGTTTCTATCTTTTTCTGGGTATCTTTGTTGACCCTTCTTTGGACGTGCCTTGACTGCTTAGTATCATTCATCCTATAGTTGTCATAGGTACCTCTCTTACTGTGGTAAAACTTATCTTTGCTAGGCTTTCTGCTTGGTTTTTGCTTAGAGGGAGGCATAGTTTCTTTTTGGCTGAAACCAAACTGGCTACAGAATGATCCAAATTCATTCTTGTAGATTTTTTGTTCATTCTTCATTTGTTGCTTAAGCTTGAAGTCATTGCACAACTTAATCCCTTCAGCTGTGACAATGCTTATAATCTCACCATAGGTTAGCTTATCATAAGGGATTTGACCGTTATACTGTTCCCTTATCTTGATCCTAATTCTCTCAGAGAAAAGCTTGGGTAAACCTGAGATGAATTTTTCTTTCCAAAAAGACTGGTTACAATCTGACCTTAGCATGACTTTGGTTAGGAAGACTTCCTTATACCACCTAAAATCATGAAGCTTGGGACACTTAAGGTTGGTTAAGAGATCTGCAGTTTTATCCTTAATTTTTGCAGGATCTCCAATGAAGTGTTTGGATATTGAGTAGATTAAAGTAGCCACTGCATCCTCAATATCTTGGCCATCTTCGTCTTTAACCACTTCATTACTCTCATTAATCCTATAGGCTTTAAGGATACTATTTCTATCATCAAAAGTGAGATAATTATCCCACCAACCCTTAAGCTGTCCTGTAAACCCAACAACAATGGTTTGAGCTACAGCATGATCTGGCAGTCTATTGTTTAATTTATAGGCTGTACTAACCATGGTCATTTCTTGAAGCTTGGTGAGTATGTTATACTCGGTCATACCGTCTATGTTCCATTCATAGATAATACCACTGGTGTATGAGGCTTGAGTATACTGATTTCTTTCCTCAAATTGCATGTCAGGAAAAGTAGGCCTAGGATAGTAATTCCTAGTCTTAAAGGTTTCCAAGTTGTTAATAATTTGATTATGGGGTTCCTCAAACATCTTAATTAGTTCATCAACTTCTTCTTCTGAACTAATATCACCTTTAACCATATTGATTCTCTTATCAGGCTGAACAGTCAAAGGGGCAACAAGATTATCCTTAATCTTCTGATTAATCCTATCAACAAAGGCTTGGTTGATTTGGGGATTTTCTTGGAATTCCTTAGAAAATTCAAAGGACTCAGTGCTCTTCGTGTTATTAACACGCTTATAAGGATAATCTGGATATTCCTCTTGTTTGAAGAGTTCAAACCAAATCCAAAACTTAATATTTTTCTTTTCTTGTCTTAAGTAGGCATAGAATTCTTCTTGGTAAATGGTTCTAATGACCTTAGGGACAGTGCTAAAGAACCAATCATTTCTTTGCTTATTGACTTCAAAATAGAAGTCCTTTCTTAAGAGATCCTTGTTGATCTCAAAGTCCTCAACACTTAGGCTTATTGTGTTAATCATCTGGGAATAGGTAGAAGACATAACAGGGGACTCATCCTGTTGGGATTCCTGAGTAGACTCATTTTCCTCAGAGTAAAATGGTCTAGCCACGTTGATGTGACTTCTCACACCAGTTAGCTTAATGTTCTTAGGGTTTCCTGAGCTGGATCCTTCTTCTTCTCTAGTGGTTCTAACTGGGATGGAAGAGCTTGAAGCTCTAGAGGGTTCATAAACAGAAACTCTAGGGCTGCTGGAGTGTCTGAAAGATTTGGAGAAGACCAGTTCTCCTCCTCCATCAGGATATTGAACTATTTGTTCAATACTTTCCGAACGTTGTGCTATGGCTGGAACAGCATTAGCAAAATGCCAATTTTCAGGAAAATCAACATCTTTCCACAATATCTTCTTGGGGATGATGAAATCTGACTTATCTAACATATCTGAGTGAAAGTAAGTGGTCTCACCTTTAGGACTGGTGCAAAGAGCCCCAGATCCAACGCTTGTGTTCATGCTCTTATAGGCAAACCTGGTTATGATTGAAACAAGACTGTTTCCTGGTTTGATCTTAAAGCCATGGGTCTTAATATGCAGGACAACGGAATCTAAGATGTCTGCATCTCTTATTCTAACTGTGAAGTTAGGATAGCACTGGAAATAAACTGGGCCATCATTCAGTCCAGCTTGGACTGCGCCTATAATAGAATCTCGATATTCGAGATGCCTATTATCCCTTAAACACATGACAATAGAGGTGTTTAAACCTAATCTTGTCAAAGGCTTAGCTGCTACTTGAATCATACCAAAGTGTATGAAATTATAGCCATCTTTCTTATGTTTTTCAACGGATCTGTTATCTAGAAGTCTTATGACTTGGTCGTCTTGTTCTAAACTGACTGACATTTCAGAGGTCTTGATGGTATAATCTATGAAGAACTTAAAGGTTCATTTCTTATAAATTTCTTGATTAGACACCTTGGGTAACTTCCAATCATCTAAATCATTTTGGATCTTGGAAATCGTCTTTTCAAGAGATGATTTCCCACATACATTTTTTTTGTGCAAATGGTTTCTTTAAGAAACAATTTATCACTTAGTTTTATTTTTTATTTTTTTAAAATTGTCTCTTGAAGAGACGATTTCTCACTTTTTAATTTTTTTATTTTTTGAAAATTGTTTCTTTAAGAGACGATTTCTAATTTCATTTATTTCTACTTTGAAATAGTGTCTTGGAAAGATGATTTTTTTATATATATATTTTTTAAATCGTCTTTTGATTTTTTTTTTTATTTTTTAAATCGTCTTTTGAAGAGATACTTTTTCATTTCCAATTTATTTCCTCTTTCCTACTTGGACAAAAACTGTTGTACATTTGGAATTATTTTTCTTACTACGATAATTTATGAATTATTTTTTAAAACTATTGTACTCTTATAAAAAAATCCTCACGTCATAGAAAACAAATGTAACCACAATTAATTCTCGATCCCACTTCAATATTTTCCATTTAAATGAGTACAATAATTGATTTTGGTTATGGGTAACATCAAAACCATATATAAAAGGGATAACCGATTAAAAAGGACAAAAATCCCTCAATATTGTAAAACTAACCCCCCACTTATTTAAGTCTCAAAAATGACCCAACTCGGACAAAAATACCCTCTCAACTATCTTTTCAGCCCATTTTCCCTCCAACTCCAATTTTCCCCTATGCTGTGTCTCTTCCTTACCCTGCAAACTCATTTGTTTCATCTGTTAACCTGCAAGAAAGAAATCACGAAGGACTTTTCCGTTTATTGCAAGATAACAAAAAAGCAACACAACACAAGGAAAAAACAAAGAGTAAGTTTCATTGTTTCATTCTTTGATTTCAGTTTTTTGAACTATACATATGAATCTTCATCCATGAAATGAGAAGAAACCCTAAGTGTCTTATTTTGGTTCCTTTTATTTTTTTTAAATCAAACCCTATTTTTCATCTTTCTGATATTATGTGTTGATTCAGTTCATGAAAATGGAGGAAGAAAAAAATTCGGTGATGAAAAATACGAAACAAAAGAGGTATAAAATTTTGGGAAAAAAGAGAAATGAAAGAAATGAAGGTTTTGAAACCTCGTTATCGTCATAAAAAAATGAGAAGAAATCAACTGATTCAGTAAGCATTAATTTTCTACTTGAAATTTTGATTTTTAATTTTTTTTTAAAAATTTATCCCTTTTAATCGATTATCCTTTTTTTTATGAATTTATTTTTCATGAATTGATAATCTAGTTGTTGAAAATTTTCTCAGTGAGGTTATAGTTCAAGGTTTAAAGCAATATTTGAATGATTAGAAAAAACTAAACTTAACTACTATCAAGTTTACCATCAAAAGGTTTTGAAATTTTGTGTAATGAAGTTATTTGTTATGAATTTATAATGTATTTGAATATAATTTTTATGAAATTATTTTATCAAAATATTTAGAATTTTGATTTAAATATATATGTTAAGAAAAAACTGAACTTAACTGTTATCAAGTTCATTGTCAACAGGTTGCAATTTCAAAATGGTTTGGTTTTGTTTCAAATTTCAATAAACACTAGAATAAACAGGTTGTAATTGTTAGCACATTGATGTTGCCTTCTTCTTTTTCCGGAAGTGGCAAATAGAAAATCCTCATCTTTTTTCCCAAAAGTTTACCACAGTGGATACTATGTTTTGGGTATGTGTAGTTTGAATTTTAGTTATCATTTTTAATTTTTTGTAATAATGAATTTTATGATCTTGGTTATTTATTTATGTATGTTAACTTTATTCTATGTAGCAAAATGCTCAAGCAAGATGGATTAAGCATGGCAAGAAATGGAACCAATTCAAATTACCAGAGAATGACATTCTTATTGATTATGCCAATGGTTTGCAACCTTTTTATTATGTCAAATGGCATGATGTTGACATTGTGTATGTCCCCATCAATGTTCGAGCTAGTCATTGGGTATTAGGAGTTGTCCACCTTCATCGAAGGATTATATATGTATATGACTCATTGATGGGCATCAATAATAATGCAAGATTGCAAGTTGCCATTAAACCATTAGCCAAATTGTTGTCGCATATATTAAATGCAATAGCATATTATGGGTTTCATGGTAACACAAAAGTTAACTACCAAGAATGGGAAATTGAACGACTGCAAGATATTCCTCAATAGGAAAATGAGTAAGTGATCTTAAATTTACTTTCATATCTTATACACTTAATCTTTAATAATAGTCCTAACATTGATTATCTGTGTACCATGCAGTGGTGATTGTGGCATGTTTGTTATCAAATATGTTGAATACTTAATGCACAACCATCCATTGAAGTCATTAACAAGTGCTCGAATGGACTGGTTTTCGGAAAAGATGGCAGCAGAGTTATTTTATATGAAATACTTGCCTATGTAATGAATTCATGTTGATATTTCACATTTTAATAATGTAGTTGGATGGTTTGTTATATGTAATTGGATAGCGTCATATATGTAGTTAGACATTTTGATAAATGTAGTTGGACAACTTGATATATATACTTGGATATTTTGATGAATGTTGTTCAATAGTTATGTATACAATTGACCTTTTAAACTAAACTTGATTGTTGTCAAGTTGTTATGTGTGCAAACTTGAAGGTAGTTAAGTCCACAGTCTTTAGGCAAAACTTGAACTTAACTATTGTCAAGTTGTTTTATGTACAAACTTGAAGGTAGTTAAGTTCACAGTCTTTAAACAAAACCTGAACTTAATTATTGTCAAGTTATTTTATATATAAACTTGAAGGTATTTAAGTCCATAGTCTTTAGACAAAACCTGAACTTAACTACTGTTAAGTTGTTTTATGTATCAACTTGAAGGCAATTAAGTCAATAGTCTTTAGACAAAACCTGAACTTAACCATTGTCAAATTGTTTTATGTACAAACTTGAAGGTAGTTAAGTCTACAGTCCTCAAACAAAACCTGAACTTAATTATTGTCAAGTTCCTTATCAATAAACGTGAGAACAGTTGAGTCCATAGTTTGAGAATAAACATGCAATTTTCATTCATACTTTATACATAACTCATCATAACATATATGTACAAAAGTAACAAATATCTCCATTTCTATGGGTATGCAAAAAAAAAGGATCATTATTACAATATTCATCTATGTGCTTATCCTATCACCTTATACAAAAAAAGTAACTTACATTTCCGTTCACATGGGTACCAAAAAAACAAAAAAACTCACTATTACAATTTTCATTCCATGTAAGTTCATAGAGTGCCAAAGCTATCATGATATCAAGGGATTGGTCGTTTGCATGTTTTCCGATTATGCCCATATTGACCACATTGACTACAACGAGATGTGCGTTTGCCCTCTCCACCAAAAGGCATTCTTACTTTCCTTGGTCTTCCTATTGGGTGTCTCATTTTAGGTGGTAACACAACTTTGTCATGAATATGATTAGGTACCACCCAATCTATTTCATTTCCAGTTGGATAAATACACTCTGAATATGAAGATAACAATGTTTTAGTAGTAAAATACTTGGAGCACAAAGGGTAACATGAAATGTTGTAAAATCTACAAGCAGTAATAACATGTGCACATGGAATATGATTAAGATCAAATTGTCGACATGTGCATGAACAAGTGTCTAAATTCACTTGAGCACTAATGCCGACATAGTTAACATTACACTTCTTGGAGTTGATAGCTTCCACTAGATATGTTGCTGACATATTATACCTCGAATGAAGTTCTCCATCAGCCCACATGGTAAGTTCAGTTGATATTGACATTGCTTGTTGTTGATGAGTCACAAACCATTTTTGAAGTAAGTTTCTCAATTCTTCAACCAATTACAAAACCAGAAGATCTCTAGCATTTTTCAACACAGTATTAAGGCTTTGAACGATCCCTGTCGTCATGATATTATATCTTTTTCCGGTAGAATATGAACATGCCCATTGATCAACTCCTATATCCATCAAATATCTTACTGCTCTTGGGTCAATCATCTCTAGTTGCCCAAATATAAAATTAAACTCTGAAACACGATAAGCATGGGCAGCATCATGGAACAACTTATGTACTCTCACCAATCAACCAACTACTTGCATGTCGATTGTCACGAGACATCATATCTAACCGACAAGTGTGTGTTGAATAGAATTTCATTATTTGAAACATATTGGAAACCCCTAACTTGGTAACACGAACTCGCCACTTGCATTCTTTATCAAAACATTCAACAAGCAACAACTTAGTAGTGGATTTAGTTGTTTTGAACTCAAACTTCCTTTTCAGAGCCATCATATACAACTTCCTTTGTAATTCTTTCTTACTTGAGTATATTTGGTGCTCTTCTAGATGGTCATCACTAATTCCACTAACTATAGGTTGTTGCATCATGTTTTGTCTTTCATTTGCTACATCTTCGATTATAGTGGGATTGTCATGTATGAAACCATCATTTGTATCAATCATGGTCAAGATTTCTGCACTCTGAGCTGAAACAGTTCTGAATGAGCCAATTTGGGTCACTTGCTTATCATTAGTAGGGTTAGTATTCATCCTATAATCCTCCTCATTAATTGTAGTCTCGTTCATGTTCCAATCATGAACTTTATACCCTTCAAGTGACTCATTTTGAAATCTTGGTCCATTTTCACCATCAACAGTAAGAGTTTCAACTAAATCACAATGAATGTGTCTACTTTTATGCATCAACATTGAGTCCCCATTCAATTCTTTATCAATCTCAGAAGACATATGACATTCGAAATAAGAATTGCAAATTGATTTCTGATTGTGATTATCAATTCTCTTTTCAACTGTGATGCACAATGGAACAGGCAGCTTACCATTTGTACAATTTAAACTAATAAAGAATTTCACATCCCCATCATCAGTTAGTTGTATAGGACTTGTGGGTATGTTGGCATTGAATACACACTTCATTGAAAGAAAACAATTTGTTGGATCTAGCTTCAGAATATGATGAACAACCTCTAATAACTCTTTATATGATATAGTTTTCGGGATCTCAATGCCTTTACCTTGACTTCCTTCGAAATAGAAACATTTCCATCTCATACCCATTCTCCTTCATATAAAAGCATTATTCCTACTTCAACAACCACTAAAATAACAAAATAATTCAATTAGTGGCATCAACAAACAATATTAGAATATTTTTTAGTTACCTCATAGCATTAGCACCAATAAGTAGGTATTAATTTTAAAAAACTCATTCATTATTAAATACATATTATTTCATTACACATATTTATTTTTTTAATAAACAACAAATAAATAACATTATTAATCATCTTTATTACTTCAAATAATACCAATAATGCTATAGAAATACAATGTATATAGTTATTAAATAAATTCAGACATTGTAACTCTAAACTATTTTAAACAATAAAAATATATTTATTACTAAAAGATTGGTTATGTTGTAATTCATTTAATGTCAAGGGTAATTTGCAAATGATTCAACTCAAATTGAGTATAATTAAATAAAATAACAATAATATAATATTACTATAAAATAACTATATACAATCTTAACTTACGTCAAGTTCAACTTAATATCCGTAAGGTTTTGATATATAACTAAAAAAGATAATTTTATATATTATATCAAAACCCTATTAACACATATATTTACATCTATATAAAGAACAAATATGCAAACAATACCAAAACCATCATAAAATTCCATAAGTTTTATTACTTACCATCATTTGATTTTTCCATATGGACAATGTTTCTCCACACTACACTTTTTAAGCTAATTGCTTCCTTATTTTAATCCATTTTTTCATGGTTGTAAATGATATTAAAAAAATTATAACAATTTTAAACTTATTTAAATATTTACTACATCTCATTAAATGTTTGAAAATATTCAATAAATAAAACATGAAAGAAAAAAATATAGAAAAATAAAAATAAGCGTACATTGTTTATCCAACCACAACTTAAAGCGCTTTAAGTTGAAGAAATCTGAAGAGAAACTGTGTGAGACTTGAAGAAATGCATTAAAAAAAAGGAAACGGAATAACAGGAGAAAATGAAAAAAAAGGAGAAAATGGAAGAAAGAATAAAAAAGAGGTGAATGAAGGGAAATAAAATTAGAATGGGAGGGAAAAAGGAGTTCATGTAGCTAAGGGGCATTTTTATTCGAATTGGGTCATTTTGGAGGCTATTAAAAGTGGGGGGTTAGTTTTACAATATTAAGGGATTTTTGTCCCTTTTGATCAGTTATCCCTATATAAAAACATGTTTTTAATTATTCATATTATTATTCAATATTACAAATTTTTTACTATATAAATATTGTTTTTTAAAACCGCATTAGTGTATGTACTACTACTTAATTTATTATTTATTGAATTTTTTTCAACATTTTATATGAGTTTTGATAAATTTCTTTTTTTTTTTTTTAGAATTTCATTCTATATATATTTTTTATTTAGATAAAATGTAACAACCAATATTTTTGTATTTTCGGATAAGTTGTATCCTTAACTTTTGTTGATATTTATGCTTTTATTTGAATTTAGCAAAAATTTTAGTTACTTTACAAGGCTTATATATGAATTTAACAAAAATTCTAATTAATTTATCCCTTCCTTTTTGTAATGAGAAAATTTAGTGAGATAAGGGAAGAATTAGTAAAATCTAAGGGTATGTTTGGTATTTGATTTTGAGAACAATTTTTTGTCCTCTAAAACAAAAAAAACTATCTTTTTTGAAGTAATAAAATTTAGTAAAATAAGATATGAATGAGTAAAATCTAAAGGCCTTTTTCATAATTGTTTTTAAAAATAATTTTTTATTCTTCAAAAAAAAAAATAGAAAAGCATGTTTTTTAAAACTATTCTAAAAAATTATTTTCTAAAACAGTTACTAATTAAGTTTAAAATGATGTTTGTTTTTTTATTTAATTCTAAATAAAATTTTAATTTTTAATAATATTAAATATTAAGTTGTTTGTTTTTTAAATATTTTATTTCTATTAAGTATTAAAAAGTAAAAAATAAATCAATATGTTGCTTTTTTTATTTAATAAAAAGTTTATAATAAATTATGAAAAAGTAGAAAAATAAATAATTTAAAGTTTGAAAGCAAATTGTTTTAAATGAAAAGCAAAAAAAAACCAAACACCTTTAAATCATGGAGTAAAAAAATATTTCATTTAAGTATTTCTCCAACTAGGCTTGTAATTAGAAGATGTGAAGGGCAAAAAACAAAGCGGAAAAGACAAAAAAAGAGAGGGACACATGTATTGCAAATGTCCAAATCTTTCCCAGAGATTTTTAGACTTATGCCCCACATGATACCAATAAAGTTGTGGAGACGGTGGACTTACACATTTTGTTTTAATAAGAAAATGTATATATAATAAGATTTTTTTTCAAAATTAAAAACATCTTGAATAACCTGGTCGGCCAAACGACCCTTGTACACATCCAAAACCTTGGCCAATTTGGTTTCTAGCTCCTCCACTGCAGCTTTGTCAATGGTCGAGGTGTGGGTGGGCTACACAGCCAGCTCGTCATGCAGCTTGGACGCAAGAGGGTCGAACTGGTGCGCCTCCACCTCCATCCATACTGACATGATAGCCATTTCTGTTGGATATGGGAATATCAGTTGGGTCCCCTTTGACGCGTACTCGTGGGCAGTGTATTGTGTGATGGCCCTTGATTTTGCATGCATACCCCAAAACTTCAACCATGAATATGTTAATTTTTCTTTTATTATAATAATGTAGAATTAGAATCATTCTAGTTGTGACATCCTATCAAGGATAAGAAAAAAAGTTTCTGACATTATATAAATATAAACTCCTTTTAATTTTATAGACGTATTTTAAAGCCGCAAGATTTCTTTGGATTTAAAAAGGACAATATCTACACGATTAGAAGTTGATCGTTATAAATGGTATCAAAATCGATTCCTAAATTCGGTATGAGAATTTGTTTGATCTAGTAGTGGGTGTTCGTTTGTTTGGTCCCGTAATTCCATGAGACACAACGATAATATTGTGTTTGCATGAGGCGTATTTGTGATATCCCATATAGGGGAAAGTTCTCGACGTTATATAAGTATGAACTCCTTTTAACCCCATAAACATGTTTTAAAGCCGTGAGAGCCCCTTTGGATCCATATCTGCACGGTTGGGAATCTGCAGTAGTTTCTAGGAGATGCACACTAAAATTCCATGGTTGAGACACACCATTAATTAATCCTCTGTGGACCATGGGGAGACTCACTCTTGAGTCAAGTCCATGGCAGATGATCATGCAGGGAAGTAAAAGTTGAAGCAGCCTGCAACTTTCCAGGAAATGTGAAAGAAATTTTCTTTCTCAAAAACTTTCATGGAAAATTCATCATTCATGGTATCATTTACAGCTTGACAGATTTATCTTTCAGTTCAATCTCTGCAATTCAAGTTAGTCCTCAGCTAGTTTTGCTCAGGATGGCAGATGAACTGCTTGTTGCCCTCTATGCTATTTGTTTCTGTCAGCCTCTTTTGCTACTTCTAGAAGAAGGAAGTCCCTCTCTCAAATGGGAGGTATGGTCTTAGTTATGAAAGAAGAGCTACGATTAAAGTGAGGAAGGATAATTCTACTTTGCAACCCATAGATGAAGGTTTGAAGGGGCAAAACATGATATCTATCTTTGTATAAATGTTTACAAGTGGTTTAGAATTAATTAAAATAATTCACAAATGGTAATTTTGTACACATTTGTACAATTAGTATAATTCCCTTGTATAGTTAGTGTAATATCCTTGTATAATGACACAAATTTCATATCTCTCTTAAGTTATGTGTCCATGTAGGAGTATTTAACCATATTTCTAATGGTTTAATTAAGAAAATGGTGGATGACTTATGGTCAAAAAAATTTTCCTCAAATATCATTATTGGATAAAGTATTGAAATTTTCATAATAAAATGTATGACATATATGCATAATTCGTGAGTGATAAGAAAAATAAATGAATGACTCATAATCTATAATATTTCATAAATAATATTAATTTTTCAATTATTTATAAAAGAGTTTAAAAAAATAATGAAAAATCTAAAATTTATTAAATAAGAAAGAATAATGATAAATAATATAATAAAAATAAAAATGAGTCAAGTTGGTATTTTTATCAATTACTGTCTCGTATCTTTATCATAGTATGGTTGGATTTGGTTACCTTAATTATCAAATTGAAAAGCATAATTGTACCTTTAAATTAAATGGACTTATAAAGCAGAAAAGTTCAGTACTGTCCCTGGAGCACAATAATACAAACAATCATACCAGTCCAAAAGCTGGGAGAATCCGATGAGAATGGATCAAGCAATGCTAGAAGAAGAAGAAGAATCTCAGGTAATTGTTTCAAAAGCTCCCTAAGCTCGAACTTTCTCAACCATCTCCACCATCTTTTCCCAGCCTGGCCTGGACATGACGCCCCTGTACCAAGCCCTCACACGAGGCCGCTCCTCGAACAGCCGCTTCACCGGAGTCTTCATCAACAAGTACAAGGATGGGATGTGAGTCAGATCAGCTGAAGTGAACTTATCTCCTCCCAAGAAGACGGAATTGCTGAGCCTCTCTTCGTACACATCCAACACCTTCACTAGCTTCGCCTCTTCTTCTTCCACCACACCTTCATCCGTCGGCAGACCCTTCTGGGGCTTGAAAACCAGCTCCCATATCAGCTTTGAAGCTGGAGGATCGAACTGGTGGTCCTCAACATCTATCCATGCCGCCGCTATTCCTTGCAGCTTCGGTATCTCGTAAACCTGCTCTTCCCCACGCTTCCCATACTCATGCGATATGTACCTCATGATCGTCCTCGACTCTGAAAGAAAACACAGTCCTGTTGTCAAGATTTTCACTCTTTGTTCCAGGCAACCATGCCGGAGAGGATAATGTGTAAAAAGCATTACCGAAAAGAGTCAAGTCCCCCTCTTGAAAGACCGGAAGCTCGCCAAAGGGCTGTTGCCGATCAAGGAAAGGAGCATAAAACAATTGTTAGAAAGAGAGAATTGTGATTCCAATTTGATGCTTGGTCAGAAAGAAGAAAGTGATGAGGAGTTAGGGGAGTTTATACACTTACGGAGAGGGAAGGCATCTTTTTGAGCTCTCCGGCCTGGAAGTCGACGGGAATGAGCTCAAACTCGACGTCGTGCTCGAAAAGAGAAGCCAGGGCTCGCATGGTGGAAGGGGAATCAAGGGCTCCATACAGTTTCCGAACAGCCATGACTGCCTCGCATCAGACAGGATGAGTTGGAAAATGACCTTTCTTATAGACGTTCAATGGGTTCCACAGCAAATAAAATTAACCATAAGCTCCATCATAATTTATTAATTTTTAAAATGTTATTAAAAAAAACCTTTACTGGTGATCAAAGTCAAAACCATAAAAAGAACACAAAGGGATATCTACAGCTGAAGATGGATCAAACTTTACCATAAGGCTTCTCCATTATTGTCTTTTACTGGCCAGTTCTCTATACTATTTGTTATGGGGAGTTTGGCAATTCTATATATGAATATAAAACAGGCATATGGACTGGTAGTAATCTTAGGGTTGCAGCTAACCGTCCTCTCTTTGCATAGATATGCCCTGATGGCATGGGGTAGCTAGTTTGAAGGGCAGGCAACCTGAACAAATACATCTGTTCTCCTTCTTCTTGCTCAGTTAAATATATAATATTCTGTATTTATATCCAAAAATCAAGACCACGAGGGTCGAGGGTTGTCATTTTCCAATGTGGGTGGCATCCCCCACATTTTATATTTATGATTCACAAAATCCAAGCACCTGTTTTGATAGTCACAAAATCCCAGCCACTGAGGCAGACACTTACTTTTATATTGTTATCTGCATGTGACTTTCAGAAATCATGCTATGGATTCTGCTCTATCCCTAGGGCTCCGCCCATTCGTGATTGCAGACTGCTACCTTACCACTTTATATGACATAAATGGAAGACTAGTGTGACAGTTTTGTTATTGAAATATGGTCGAGAAGCTAGAGCTCCAAGTTGAGGAGGGACAATGAAGAGTTTATCTTTTTATTTTTTAATAAAATGGATGTAAAAATAAATAAATAAATAAATGATGGATGTGTTTAACATTTCTTAACGTCTCTTTCCTCAAAAATATTACATAAAACCAGTTATATACAAAAGTTTCTTAGCTTTTTTAAGAATTTTTTTTTTGAATATTTTGATTAAAAAATATTGAAATTATTTCGATTTTTAATAAAATTTTATTGATTTTTCTTTTTTACAAGAAATCTTTTTGTTTAATTTTTAGGATCCCCATTGTGATTATGGTTACCACCCTTGGAACAGAAGCCTCATCAGACCATCCCAAAAAAATAAAAATAAAATGCAACAGGAAAATTTTAATAAAGTCCATTTATTATGAGAGACCCCCAAAAAAAAAAAAAAAAAAAAAAAAACATAGCGGCTAAGCATGAGCCTTGAGCTTCATCTCCACCACCTTGGCCCAAGCAGGTCGAGCCAAGATATCGGAGCACCACGCGCTGACACGAGCGCGTGATTCTATAAGCTTCTTCGCCGGAGTTTCCATGAGGGCCTGCAAGTTGGGAAGGTGAAGTACATCGGCAATGGTGTAGTTGTCAGCCGCCAAGTACTTGAACTCAGCCAGCCGAGCCTCGTACACGTCCAGGACTTTAGCTAGCTGGGCTTCAGCTTTGGCCACCACTGCTAAGTCAGGAGCCAAGCCATTCCCGGGCTTGGTTAGCAGCTCGGAAATGAGCTCCAGCGCCGGCGGCTCGAACTTGTGGTCCTCGACGTCAATCCAGTTGGACACAACGGCTTGCTTCTGAGAATTCCAAAAGACGAGCTCTTCTCCTTTCTTCCCATATTGATGCCCCATTGATCTTACAATTGCCCTTGATTCTGCGCTCACATTTCCCTTTTTTCTGTTAATATCACCATAAATTTTCTGCTTAGAAATGCAAATTCAACGCGGCTTACCGAATTGTGTATAGCCTCCGTCTTCAAACACGGGAACTTGACCAAAGGGCTATTCAACACAAAGCACAAAATTTAATTCTCAAGAAATGAAAGGAAAAGAAAACGCAAATCCAGTGATTTTTACTGTAAAAACTAAAAAGCCATGAAGCTTTACACTCATGTTGAGAAAGGGTTTCTTTCTGTTGTCACTGGCGCTGATATCGACGGGGACGAACTCGAAGTCCAGGTGGTGCTCGAAGAGACATGCAAGGACCTTCAAGGTGGCCGGAGAGTCTAGGCTTCCGTACACTTTCCGGACTGCCATCACTGTAGAAGTGTAAAACAAAGGCTTGAGAAATGAGGAGGGTAGTAGGATCCTAGTCAGTCGGCCACTCAAAAAAAGTATGATATTTACTTCCATGTTTAAATTAAAGTGTGACAGTAAAGAATTAGGTGTACGAGTAGAAGGACGATGAGAGTGGAAAGTTTATTGAAGGGTAAAGCGTGACTCAAAATTAGTAAATTACAGTAAAAGTTGGTGAATGATTGAGGTGGGGTTGGTTCATATGCCTCGGATTTCGCCAGATTCGGAGGATATCATAAACAAACACAACCCTCCAAATCATAAAAGATGGTAAATATCATGATGTTCCTTGAAATTGAATGCAATTGCATATCCCAAGAAAGTGCTAAACTAGAATATTTTTTATAAGAGTGAAACAATATCTAAATGAATGAATAAGGGCATGGCAAAAACCATCCGGACAAGGGTGGTCAAAATTTTAAAGGGATAGTCATCCATTATGGCTACTAACGACAAATAAAAAAGATACGAAAGATGTATAATTAGGTCCAAAAATGAAATATGTTTGTATATACCTATGTTTTCAAGGAGTAACATATCATATGCTTTACATTAATTATACATCTTTGGCATCCTTTGGACCAATAACATTTTTTTAAAAACCCTAAAGCATAATTGTCCAATTTTAGGTATAGGACAATGAATCCTTGTCTCTGATTTAATGATGATGAAGAAGATGGAGATGGAGATGATGATTATGATGATGATTATTATTATATAATTTTATATATATTTTTAAAATATAAATATATATAATTATTTGTTTTATATCATTGAATGCATTAAATAGATTATAGTTTTAATATTAAATACATTTTTTAGTTGGATATATTATTATTAAATATCATAATATTGTTGTTGACTAATATTTAATATAACTTAATAATAAATATACATTTACAAATTTCATATTTCTTGTTGGCGCACATGATATTATTGTTAGATATGATAAATTATATTATAAATATATCAATTTCTTTAACAAAACAATTTCAAAATATATGTTATTACTTTTATCATTTCTTAGAGTTTTTCTCATATATGTTTATGAGTTTTGATCAATTTTCATCTTCTCAATATTTTTTTCAAAATATTCACTAATATTTCCTGATATATTCCAATATATCCATAAAATCTAAAGACTGATATATTCATATGTAGACATCAAAACTTTTTAGCGAATTAAATTATAACTAAATTGATTTCAAAATTATGGCTCCCCAATTCAACAAAATTTGAGGCTAACAACACACATTTGACATATGACATATATTTAAAAAGTGATACTGGATGAAATTTGAAAGATTACAAAATTTAGTCTTGTAAATAAAATCAAAATTTTCAATTGCATGCATATTCTATTGTTGATAAATTTCTAAAAGAAACAAATCTTCCATTGAAGTAAAAGGAAATTTAAAATAAATATTATCTTGCTCGCAAATTTTCTTAATGAATGAGACAAATTACCAAATCAAATAATCGACTTCAAATCAATTGACAAAACGAGTGGAAAGAAGATTCATAAAAAAGAAAATATTTCATAAAATCTTCCCGTAAGTTCAATTAATAGCAAAAGAATTACACACGTGCTTTTTGCCTTTTTACAAAATCATTTTAGAATAAACAATTTTAGGTCATTGATTGATTTTCAAAATCAAGAAAACACTTTCGTCGTCTGCTTTCAGATTGTTTTAATCAAAGTGATTTACAAATAAGTCATTCTAGGTCCTCAATTGACTTAAAGCTTCACAAAATTTTCCTACAAGTTTGAGAAATCACAAAAGAATAACACGTGTTATTTATCTTTCGACAAAGTCATTTATAAATAAATCACTTTAAGTCTTTAATTGACTCTCAAAATCAAGGAAACACTTTCATTGTTTGTTTTTGATATCTTATCAAAATGAAATAATCAAATAGAAAATATTATTTTGTAAAAAATATTAACATTGACATTGTATCCCACAATTAGTTCATTTTTATTTTGTATATTTTTCTATTGTTGTGCTTACGTTGCACTTAATGAAATTTGTGCTTATAACATGATAACTAATATTATCGTACTTGGACTAAAAATGCATCCAACCCTTCAAAAATTGGTTGAAAGCATATTAATTACCACGATGAGAAACCCCAGATAATTCCACATTTCTGATTAATTCAGGGCAAATCATAACACATAATCAGTAATTATTACGTGGTCTCACGCTTAAATAAACGTAATTAAGAGGCAGCAACCACTACAATTAATATTACCCCAAAACATAGAGCCACACTGCTCAGAAACCGATCACTTCTCACCAAAAGTCATGCCCTCAGCCACTTTCTTGAAAGCTGGCCTTGAGGAAATGTCGTCCCACCATGCCTTCACATTGGGACGGCTGTTTATGAGGGAAGCCCATGGCGTCTTCATGAAGTAGTAAGTGTAAGAAAGGTGGTGAAGATCAGCCAAGCTGTAGAAATCTCCTGCTAGGCACTTTGTGGTGCCCAGCCTGGCCTCATACACATCCAGAACCTTACCCAACTTCTCCAGATTTACATCAATAATGGCCTGATCGGCCGTCTTGCCTTGTAGAGGCAACGCGAAGAACTGGTACACAATCTGGTATATTGCAGGATAGTAGTGTTGGGATTCAACCTCCAACCATACCTTCACCAATGCAGCTTCTTTGAGGTCATTGTGCCTCAAGAGATCACACCCCGTTTCCTTGTATTTCTCGGCCAAATATGCTGTTATTGCTCTAGATTCTGGTACATAAACATAATTTTTCAATAACCCAACTAAATCAACCGGGGATTTACAGTAAACCTGGACTAACATGACTAACATGAAAGCGAAATAAAAAAACTACGAAAATTATCCAGAAAAATGATTGGTCTAAAATTGATCAAAATAATAATATATGAGCTCGATATGATGTACTACATAGCATGATTTTGTTAGAAAAACTCTTTAAATTTTTGAAAGAAAATTTTTGTTGAAAAGCAACCAGGTGATAAAACTCAGGAACTGTCGGTCCTGATGGTAGTACAGTACAAAAAATTTCAAGCTCTTATGAGGAAAGTGATTAAAACCGTGAACTTACCAAAAAGAGTGAAATCGCCATCTTCCAGAACTGGAATCTGTCCAAAGGGCTGCATATATGTATAACAAAACCAAGACCAAAATCAAATCGACGAGACTGTACATTAAAAACAATGTACCCAAACCAAGGAAAATCATAATTTATACAACCCCAAAGAAAGCAAAATCTACAGAGAGAAGAAAGAGAGATGATTAGAAAGAAAGAAGAAAGTGAGACTCACATTCTTGGCAAGAAAAGGAGGCTGCTTATGTTCACCTGCAAAGAGATTAACAGGGACAAGCTCAAAATCCAAGCCTTTCTCATGGAGACAGGTGAGGACACGAGTGGTGCAAGTGGACATGGGAATTCCATGGAGCTTGAGCGCCATTGAAAGACTGAGAAACTGAGAGAGTGAGAGAGAGAGAGAGAGAGAGAAAGAGGTGGGTGAAAATGGGCGATATGAATGGAGGATGGTGAGGTGGTACTGAAAATGAAGAGGGTATGGTGGGCGTTATATACTAGTTTGTTGGCTTCTTATGCAGTGTTGTTTAGGGTAGTTGCAGGCCACCTCGATTCGCTTGTTTCAATCGACTTGCCCGGCTCCTTTAGAACAAGGGACTTCTCTACCGTTCATATTGTATTGATGAAGAATAGAAGGCAGAAGTAAATCCAATTCTTGCTTACTATAAGTTTTGGAAAACGATAAGGTGAGGTAATGTAACATTGCAAATATACGTACTTTCTCTTTTCCTTCTCCTATTTATTATTTGTTATTTATTTAAGATGATTTTTTTATAAATTAAAATATTTATTCAATCTATTTGATTTCTAACAGTAATTTCTTAAATTTATTCAAAAGAACATCACAAGAAATGGGCCATGGTGAAGGTACGAAATGGCCCATATTTAATTCAGGCTTTGTTAGTCCAATGAGTACAGGGTTTTTTTGGACAAGCAGGAACTTGCTTTTGCCATCTGTTTGGTTCTCAGGAAAAAGATCACATGCTTTGAGAAAGAAAACGTTCTTTATGCCGTAAATGCTGTAGGCATGTGAAGAATTTTCCCTTTCCCGCATTCTCTTTCTTTTCCTAGAATCCTCCAACATTGTCTTATGTGAAAATATCAGAACCCATTTTCTAGACTCGTGATGGGTAATTTTATTTCCCAGTACTTGTGCATCGATTCTGTTTCATCTCACTCTGCATTATGAAACCAGGGATGCACACGGTGTCAACTTAATTTAACGTTGGAGATTTTATTTTTCATTTGATTTAATGGCTATTACGTAGTGGGGAAATGTTGTGTGTCAAGCTTGTGTACGGTTGAGTAATTTTTAGTGAATATTCATGACAAAATGGAGTACATCGGTTTACCTTGGACCCATTTGTTTTTTTTTTTTCATGATTTTCTAATTCTATATTTTTTTCAATTAATGTATTTGGATAGACTTAGTAAGATTTTCTCCTTATATTGAAAAAACAACATGCTCTCGAAAATAATTGTCGTTATTCTCATGTGTGTTTCCAATATTCCTGAAAACTTAACTTTAATTAAAGGATAAATTATGATGGTTGATTGTATTATCTCAAATTGCTAAGGAGTTTACTAAGGAGCATATATTGCATTGCAAACGTGAAAACAAATGGATGTGTTGATTGGTGTAAGATTATTAGGGGAAGATAACATATGGTTAAGGTAAAACCGTGTATTAATTCTTTTTAAATTAGTGGATTTGCTTTATGATACATTGATTCATGATTTTAGAAAATTGAAAAGCAAATTAGTTGAGTTCACTTGAGGAAGACACCCAAGAGGGGAGGAGAATTCGGTGTTAGTTCTTTTGCAAAATTTAGAAAATTAAAAAGCAAATTATAAAAATTAATATAGTGCAAGTAAATTAATAGAGATAGGGATAGAGTGATGCAATAAAGTACTTATAATGGTTCTATAACTCCTATATCCACTCTCTCTTTCATCAATCTAAGCTTGAGGTCCATTCACTAGTGCTAAGATTTTGCTTTTAATTTTTTTACACTTATATTTAAGCTTCCAATATGCCTTTGCAATGCCCTCAAGTGATCCCTTACATTTCAGTATACTCTTTCATGAATACAAGAGTGAATTTCTTAAAGTAAGCTTTCTAGTTTGCAAAATTCAGGATCAAATATATAAATAAACTAAGATTAAGGTAGACTAAATGAGACTTGCGAGTTTGGGAATAAGAGTATTCTAGAGAACCATTCAATAAATTGCTACAATGATTGCTCAAGGTTGGAAAGTTTTAAATAAGAGTTCTAGAGTGAAACTAGCCCTTAGGCACATTTTTAGCTGAATTAGTGGATTAGGCGATGGACTAAGAAACATGCTATTAAATAAAAGTACACTTGGAGGTAATCATTAAGGTGCAAGAACCTTAATCGATTAACATCTGATCAACAAGTCCTCAACCAATTAAGACTAAGTCTAAACCACCATGCATCAATTAGTCATTATGAAATATATCGCACACGACAACTCAATTGATCAAAGGTTCGATCACTATGTCAAAACCTAGTGAGTGGCCTAGAAAGTTAGAAGTACCACTAATACGTTTCCATTACTTTTACAAATGGAACAACCCATTTTTAATTAGTTAATTAGATCAAAGTTAGTATGCATGATACCACAAACGTGGTTTAATTATTCTTTTTAAATATTTAAGAATATTTTTAATAGCACTAAAATAAGATTCTTTGTAAGATTGAAAACAAACATTATAAGTACCACTAATACATTTCCATTACTTTTACAAACGGAAAATCCACTTTTAATTAGTTAATTAGATCAAAGTTAGTATGCATGATATCACAAACATAGTTTAATTATTCTTTTTAAATATTTAAGAATTTTTTTAATAGCACTAGAATAAGATTCTTTGCAAGTTGAAAACAAACATATATTGTTTAATGATAAAGAGTCAATTATTCCTCTATAAAGAGTTCAACCAATGGATTTATCTTCTTCATATAAAGTTTGATGGATGACGTCATTATGGTAAGATACCATTTTTATATCCCCATCTTGAATTAATCTTGGGAGTGGATCTCTTCCTTAATGGCTTCATTTAAAGTCTAATGAAAAAGTTCAATTTCTCTATCATTCTCATTTCAAACTCACTACACATACATTTTCAATCGCTTAACTCTTATTTGAGATCAAATCATAATGGTTGATTATATGTTATCAAGTAGTTGAGGAGTTTCCTAAAGGGTATAAGGTGTTGCATCTCAAACATGAAAACAAGTGTAAATATGTGCCAACATAAGACCCTTGGGAGAAGATAGTATCAAATTTTGATAAAAATTGTGTACTTATTCTTTTAGATTTAGTAATTACTTTGTTTTGCAAACCCATGATTGTTGATGGTTTTCCACATACATCAAGTGTCTTATGAAACTAGCTATTATTTTGATATTTGAATCTCGCATTGGATTAAGAAAATTTATAATTGAGAAAAAAAATCAATTTTTGGAGTTAAAAATTAGGACTATCTATTTATCTCATCTAGATAATTTTACAAATTAATTAAGATAAGAAATTTTATTATATCATATTAAACTATTAATTACTATAAGAAAAACTTAAATTATTAAATAATAAGCACAATCATGTCTATCAAGCTTATTCAGACTAGAGTCTAAGAAATTTGGGTTGTACAAGACTATAGAATCAAGAATCTAGAGAGAAGGGCCTACATATATTTTGAGACTGTGATGCATGATTTAGAATACATTTTGAGAGTTAGATGGAATTAGGTCAAAACTAAAAAATAAAAATAAAAAGGAAAGAAAGGTGGTAGATGTGGTTGAAAGTTAGTTGGAGGGTGAGGGTCACATGGCTGAAGGTTCTATGAGAACAAAATGAGTGAATAATTGAAGTGGGTTCCAGCCTCAGATTTTAGTAGAGACCCGTAGCATAACAAAAGATCTCCTTTGCTGGATCCATAATTATTGAAGCGTATATAGAACATTATCCAGTTTCTGCTTGACTGATAGTAGATACATATGATACTACAAAAACTCTTTGCAAGGGCTTAGAGTTAGAAAATTGGAAGATTAATTTGACCTAATATATATATATATATAACAATAAAAATAGGTTCAAAGAGTGAAGCTGCTTTGGACAAGCAAGGATGATGAAAATAACCAGAGCTGCAGTACAGTACGTGTTTACCTCGTTTGGGAAGTAAAAATGGGAATAAATAGGAAGTACTGCAGTAAAACTCTTCAGAGGAAAACTGTCACAGTGGATGACACGGCATGATATACATTCTGTTTGTTTCTCAGGAAAAAGACTGATTGAAAGGGAAAACCCTTACTACATGCCTTGTGAAGAAATTTGCCCTTTCATTCTCTTTCATGAAAATACCAAAACCCATTTTCTACAAGTCTTGAAAACTTTGATCTGAGTATGCAATGACTCAAAAATGGAAGCATTATGCCTTAGAGACACCAACATAACCCTAGCTAAAGCAAAGTATGGAGTAAAAATGCATCAAACCCTTTCAAAAACTGGTTGCAAGCAGATTAATTACCACAATGAGAAACCCCAGATAATTCCACATTTCTGATTAATTTAGGGCAAATCATAACACATAATCAGTAATTATTACGTGGTCTCACACTTAAATACACGTAATTAAGAGGCAGCAACCACTACAATTAATATTACCCCAAAACATAGAGCCACACTGCTCAGAAACCGATCACTTCTCACCAAAAGTCATGCCTTCAGCCACTTTCTTGAAAGCTGGCCTTGAGGAAATGTCCTCCCACCATGCCTTCACATTGGGACGGCTGTTTATGAGGGAAGCCCATGGCGTCTTCATGAAATAGTAAGTGTAAGAAAGGTGGTGAAGATCAGCCAAGCTGTAGAAATCTCCTGCTAGGCACTTTGTGGTGCCCAGCCTGGCCTCATACACATCCAGAACCTTACCCAACTTCTCCAGATTTACATCAATAATGGCCTGATCGGCCGTCTTGCCTTGTAGAGGCAACACGAAGAACTGGTACACAATCTGGTATATTGCCGGATGATATTGTTGGGATTCAACCTCCAACCACACCTTCACCAATGCAGCTTCTTTGAGGTCATTGTGCCTCAAGAGATCACACCCCGTTTCCTTGTATTTCTCGGCCAAATATGCTGTTATTGCCCTAGATTCTGGTACATATACATAATTTCAGTAACCCAACTTCATCGACTAGGGATTTTCAGTAAGGCTGGGGCAATAGTATACTTAATAGTATCATAGACCCAGCTCGTATGTTGTACTAAATAGCATGATTTTGTAAGAAAAACTCCTTTAATTTTTTAAAGCAAAATTTTGTTCAAAAGCAAGCAGCTAATAAATCTCAGGAACTGTCAATCCTGATGGTAGTACAGTACAACAAATTTCAAGCTTTTATGAGGAAAGTGATTAAAACCGAGGACTTACCAAAAAGAGTGAGATCGCCATCTTCCAGAACTGGAATCTGTCCAAAGGGCTGCATATATGTATAACAAAACCAAGACCAAAATCAAATCGACAAGACTGCACACTAAAAACAATGTACCCAAACCAAGGAAAATCATAATTTATACAACCCCAAAGAAAAGTAAAATCTTCAAAGAGAATAAAGAGGGATGATTAGAAAGAAAGAGGGAAGTGAGACTCACATTCTTGGCAAGAAAAGGAGGCTGCTTATGTTCACCTGCAAAGAGATTAACAGGGACAAGCTCAAAATCCAAGCCTTTCTCATGGAGACAGGTGAGGACACGAGTGGTGCATGTGGACATGGGAATTCCATGGAGCTTGAGCGCCATTGAAAGACTGAGAAACTGAGAGGCAGAGAGAAAGAGAAGGAGGGTAGGTGAGAAAAAATAGAAAAAGAGAGAGAAAGAGGTGGGTGAAAATGGGCAATATGAATGGAGGATGGTGAGGTGGTACTGCAAATGAAGAGGGTATGGTGGGCTTTATATACTAGTTTGTTGGCTTCTTATGCAGTGGTGTTTCGTGTAGTTGCTGTCCACCTCGATTCTCTTGTTTCAATCAACTTGCCCCGCTCCTTTAGAAAGGACTTCTCTACTGTTCACATTGAATTCATGAAGAAGAAAAGGCACAGGTAAATACTATTCTTGCTTGCAATAATTTTTGGACAATGAAAAGGTAATGTAGCTTAATATTGAACAAAAAAATATGGACTTAGATTAAATAAGAATACATAAAAATATATATTTGACACCATTTAATTCATACTATTTTTTCAATAGAAATCGAGAAAGCATTTTTCAATGTTGTAATCACATCTTTTATTTTTTTTAGAAGTTGGAAACAAAGTTTAAATATTTTAGTATTTTTAAAATTTTATTGAATATAAAATAATTTTCTACACAAATTCATTAAGAACATTCCTTGTTTTTCTTCTTCTTTTTTATTTTTTCTATTTTTCAAATTATATGCTCTTGTGAGCTTTGCGAAAAAGAAAGAAGAATCAACTTTCAAAAATAATTATAATTAAAGTCTTAATTAATTTAAAATATAGATTATGAAAAATAAAAATAGTTTTGATATTTGGAAAAAAAAAATTGTTTCTTAAATTGCATCAAAGTAAAAAAAAAATATAGATTATATTTGAATGTGTATACACTACCAACTTTAGAATTTTTTTTTTTTAAATCAAGGCTTAGATCATGGGTTTATTTAGTGGTATACGAAATGATTTATTCATAACTATAATGGAAATGAATTGGTAAATTACCAATTCAATTTGTAATTTAAAAAAATAATTTCATACACTCAAATTATTTTTCTTTTAAAAAAAAATAATTTAGAGTTGATGGATTTTAATTATTCGAGTTGATATAATAAAACTTTTTGATAAAATGAGAGTTGTTTATTCATTGGAGATGTAAATTAATGGCAGAAGATTAGTTTTAAATCCCCAATTAGTGGTCAGATATTGACCCACCATTGGTATCATGAAATTTCAGAGGAACATTATGAATGGGGCCATTTTCATTTCTATATATGCCATGTGAATCTGGATTGTTAATTATTTTATACATTTGGTCAGGTAAATATGACTCAGTATCACATGGTCTATGTAAGAGGCCCAATGCTACACTCCACCCATGTACTTTTTTTTTTTTTTTTTTTCTTTCTCTCTGAAACATTGGAGCTGTATGGCTGATTGTGAGTCTGTGACATACAATTAAATTCTTTGACTATTCATAGGGGTAAAAAGGGAAAAAAAAGTTGTATTACTTGGGAGGGGTGTGTGGTCCAAGGTAGAGTGATGAATCTGATGATTGTGGGATATCAGGGAAGGAAAAGAAGCTATGATTGCGTGATGAAAATGGTGTATAGAGGGGGGGTGTGTGGGGTGTGACGATGGAGGTAGGCATGTGGGTGGGTGGGTGGATGGGGGCAAAGCTGCTGCAGAAAGAAAAGTCAGAGGTGAGTCAGTCAAAATCACAGTTTTCAGTGCACCAAATTTGGAGACCTTAGATTTCATCTTGAGATGCGTTCTCATTTCTTGTCCCCAACACTCTTTGTATTCCAAAGCTTTTTTGGGGTTTATCATCAAACAAGCTTTCAGGCTTTCAGACCCTTCTTCTTGCATAATTGCATTGTTGGGTGGTATTTGCAGGTTGGTCACCACCTCTTTCTGACCCCTAAACCATTGAATTAAGCTAACCAAGCAAGATTGAAGTTCCAAGGGCAAAAAATGAGGGATTTTTTTTATAAAAAAAAAAAAAGAAAAAAAAATGCAAAAAAGAAGAAATTCACTAACTTAAAAAAAATTTTTTTTTTGAAATGAGATCTCTGATAAACAATTTCAAAATCTATAATATTTTTTTGACACATGGCATCTAGTTTATTTAGTTAGTAAATTTATATTTTACTAGTTCCTTCTGTCACATTGTGTTACTACGATAAGTCATCTTTCTTATCTTCCTCATTTAATATTTGATTTTTTGGGGGCTATATTTCCAATATACAAAGGGAAATAAAAGGCATGGGGAAGCACAGAGGACTTGAAGTCTGAGCCTTGTCACTAGCTATTTTAGGACTCTGCCATTGGTATTCCCTCACTTAAACATTTTTTTCTTTAAAAAAAAAAATGTACAACCGAACCCTGAATGATACATTAAACAATTATTTTATTAAATTAAAAATAAATCAAAACTGAAGAAGAAGAGAAGATAAGGTGAAGTTGAAGAAGAGTGTGCTAGGCTGGAATGAAACTTTACACGCTGTTATCTCACATGCCACTACTCAGATCTCACAGAAAAGAAGAAATTAAACTATGAATAGGATGAAGACAGTTGCTACACAAGTTTGCTTTAATTTGTTTTCATATTGACTATAATCAGTATATATAGATTGTGACCCATCTACACTGAGATACTTACAATAGATTTGTGTAGCCATCCATAGGTAAGGGTAAAATGCAAGATAAAAACCATAAAGGGAATGTTATATACATAGCCCAGAAATAGAACGTACAAGTAACCCAAGCCCCTATTACATAGTATTTTCAGGTTTAAGGAAGTTGTGGTACTCCAGCTGAATCATCTCTCCACCGCTCACTGCATCGAACTGACATCGATAGAAGCTGCATTCAATCATTCAAATTCAAGTGAATATCAACAATTTTATTTCCAGTTTCTTTTCTAACAGAAAACGTTATGATGAATGTGAAACAAAAAAGAAAAAGAAACATGGGCTGATGGAGGGAAGAGAGAGAGGCAAAAACATGGGTTGCAGGCAAAGAAGAATCAGGGAAATAAAAATATAGTGGTCAAAGAAAATGTCTCATGCAACCTTCCAGATGCAATGTTTTAACCTATGCTAGAAAGAAGGAGATGTTTCTACAATGAATAGCTTACTAAGACTGATGACTGCATGTGATGTATGGTCTGCAGCTCTCTCCTGATCAACAAGCAACTTGAAAAACGCTTGTTGTTCAGTAGAAGCCACTCTTCCCTCCAACCACAGCCCAGATGATAGTCTGGTGAATATATGTGTATACTTTCTAAAAAGTCAAAATTGAGCATGCCAATAGGAAAATTTCAAAGTAACAAGCAGTTATATTGGATTACATAAAGTTTGTCCTCTTTGAGCTTGGTGCTCACTTACCTTCCATCCATTCCAAGAATTACCACAGTATTCTTCTGGTGACCAAAAGCAACAATGTATTGAGAACCTTCAGGCAAGCGAAACTGAGCCACTGACCACTCTGAGCTAAAATACTTGGGCAATACTCCTGTAAGTAAGAATTCAAGTAAGTTCTAAGCCAAAGACACAATTTATTATTAGCCTTCAACAGTCAATACATTGACATTGTCTAATGCATCTTGTTCTTGGGGTCTTGCTCATCAACTCTCCATCATTACTTCCTAGTAAGCAACAAGTAATGACAGATGCAGGGGAAGCAAAGAAAAACAATTGCATAAAAAAAGCGTAAAAAACAAGGGACAGAAAATCACAAATCAAAAGTATTGAGGGACAAAAAAGTGAGAGTTTCATTTCACAAGATCACTAATTTGGTAAGAACTTGCATATCACTGAGACAACTATACACTGAAGAAAAGGTGCCTTACCCTTGATGAAAGAGAGTGATGAGGTGGATGATGCTACTGCCAGATTGGAATTAGATGCACCACGTGACTTGTCATTCCCAGGGGATGCTAAATTAACCTTAAGGCTGAAAACATGGACAGTGCCCTTGTCACTTGAGACTACCAGCCACTGTGCAGTTGAAGAGAATGCCATACTATAGATCTCTGCTCTGTCAGCACCCCTTCGTAACTGCATTAGATATCCAGTTATTTGCAATATATCTACAATGCTATGAACTCAAAAGCATAAACAAACATGAATACAAGTAGTTCAGGATAAAATAATTGTAAATTTGGATTCCCAGCAGAAACAAGAAAAGTTCCCCACTTGGCAAGACCAGAAGGAGCATGTAGAGACATTCTTATCTTTAAAACCCCAAAAAAAAACCAAAAAGAAAAATCTTACATTTCCTAATGCAGGAATTGATTTATGTAGATTCCCCAAATTAATTAAGCAACAGATTATGTAGATCAATTGTCTCAAGAATACTGGACAAGCCCAGTTGATTCATTACATGGATGACATGTGATAAAACCATGATCAGATACAGTGCATTAGAGGTAATGGTTCGAAATGGAGACTAACATCTTGCTTTAGAAATCCACATTTTCATGATATTCCACATAGAACAAAAAATGTCATCAAAGTTTAATGAACATAGAACAAAACAAACCTCCTATGGTCAATGACACAGGCAGTATAGTGATAACCTCTCCTCGATTCTCTGTTTCCTTTTCCATGAATTGTTCTGCATGAGTTTAGTGATTGTAAATTGGCCTGAAGACACAAAAACTCAGCCCAAATCTTCAGACCATAACTCTACCTGCATCTTTGTATGGGCATGCCTCAGCACAATGTGCAGCCTGAGACCAGATAATGCCTACTTCATATTGTAGGTGTAAGGAATTGAAATGACGATAAAAAAAAATCCAACCTGTTTAGTTGCCACTGAGCTAAGGCTACTTATACTTAAAGATCACATTTGTTCTACTTTATTTCTTTCTTTAGACAAGCCCAAAGTGCAGCAAGCCTGCATCCAGGGCTTCACGCAAGTCCATCCTGGCCCTGCTTTGAAAAGCAATCTGACCCAATAGTACAGCAGGGACAATGCAACAGCATAAAGGTTTGGGGTGGGGTTGTGGGAGGTTCCAAGTTCAAGTCCCACACTGGGGACCAAAGAAGGGGAAAGTACCTATAAAAAAAATTAGTCAACAAATGAGTAGAGGAACTAACAAATAGTTCATATTTTCTCTCCCAAACATGGTAACTTGGCACCTCAGAAGTAAATTCACTGTAACCCACTTAGGTTTCCCGGTTCAGCTTAGGCCAGATTCAGCTGACATATTTGGCTTGACAGCTTCAAAGGACTGAGCCTAACGTTTCTTAATTGCGCAGCAGATTGAATTGCAATGTAAAATTTCCCAATCTTTCCAGAGGATCTATGAGCAATTACAGCATGCTGGGTTATGCATGTGAAGACATATTTGCTCAATTAAGAGTGATGATAATTTTGTCACACCTCAAAATGTAGGCACCAATGTCAATTCAAAATAATATGAAATGAAAATAATTCTGAAGACTAAAATTTCAACCATATCAATCCCCAGTTCTAGAATCTCATTTAGGCTTTGAGGGCATGCTAAGAGAGGCATACACGGGGCATCCACAATTATGCAATTAAGAAATTTCCAAACCACCAAGTTCCACACACAAAATCAACCAAATTTCATAAATCCATAGCTATATTCAACAAGAGATTGCATTTCAACGAGAAATTTGATGCTCTATTTCATATGATCCACTAAAAGTTCAGAATTTCCACTGAATGAGAAAAACTATTACGTACCTCTTGGAGCAATACCCCATCCATTGTGTTGTAAATCCTGACCAGAGTCCCCTTAGAGCTTGCAGTCGCAAGCAACTGCCCGTCCATTGAGAGCGCAAAACTCGCAATTCTGGATTCATGGGCCGCGATGAACTTGGTCCTTTTAGACGCGTAGTGTTCAACCCTAACCTGCCCCTTCTGCAACCCGGGACACACCAGCACAATAGACCCAGCCACCTGCGAAACCGCGCAAAGCCCCTTCGGATTCGCAATCGTCTCCATCTGATGCAAAAGCTTCAAGTCCGCGAAATTGTACACGAAAATCTTCTGCTCCAACACCACCACAATCCGGTCCAACTGGAGACGAACTGCTCGAACCTCCGACCGAAACGAGAGCTCGCCAATGCACCGACTCTCATAATCGTCCCAGATCATGACCTTGTTGAGCGGGTACTGAGGGTCGGAGCCCCCGCCCACCAAGGCCATCAAATTAGACACTAACCGCATTTCAACAACCCCAATCCCCCCGCCGCGGTCCAAATCTCGCCGGAATATCTCACGGAAGGGGTCACACGTATAGACGCGAAACCCCCTATCTGTACCCGTCGCGAAGCATCCGTAGTCTTGGTTGAACGAGATGTGGAGAAGAGACGGAACCGACGATGGAGACAGACGACCATCCTGGATGTTAGGGTTAAAGTTTTGAGTAGGACGAGAATTCGGCGGCGAATCGACATCCTCCAGTTCGGTTCTCTGCGACCGCTCCTCATGATCAGGCAAGTCTGACTTAGCGTTAGGGTTAGGGTCAGAGCTAGGGTTAGGATTTGGCCATGGAGGAGAAGGAGTAGAGAAGGCAGAGAGAGTGGCCATTGGTGGAGGAAGCAGGAATTTGAGAGGAATTTAGGTGCGACTCTGCAACAGCAAAGTGCGTAATAATAGTATGTTTGTTGGGGCCTTCGTGATATTTGGCAGTTATTCAGAGAAGTTAAGAAGTTTTTTCCACGCCACTGGGACAGCTCGTCTTTGCCTTGTATTTTTCTATTCCTGCCTATTTCTCAATTTATTTTCAGGTCCAACCAATTTAAGATAATTAAATCGGAGTCAAAATATTTTTAGGGTTTTATCAAAACCCTAAAAATATAAATATATGATGAATCCAAATCCAAATACAAATCCACGAGTTGTTTACACTCATAATTATCTCTTACTCCACAAATTTTTGCAAAATTATCATCCAATCGTAGCTCTAAATCATAATTTTGTAATATCATTTTTCAAAAATTGGAGTTTAAATTTATATTTATTTTATGT
Organism: Vitis vinifera; assembly: GCF_030704535.1. NCBI lineage: Eukaryota > Viridiplantae > Streptophyta > Magnoliopsida > Vitales > Vitaceae > Vitis > Vitis vinifera. Next base: position 3,180,875 of record NC_081811.1, on the reverse strand, counting down.
GATAATAATGAATTTTAGGACTTCTAGAATACATCCTTTTCATGTTATTAATCAATTATTATAAATATGATTTTAATATCAAATATTAAAATGAGAGACAACATATATGACATGTTTTGTATTTCTTAATAGGATTATGATAAATGTGTACTTTGAAATTTGTATTTAAAATTGTAATTGTCCAATGGTAGTTAAAAGAAAAAAAGAAAAGAAAATTTGGAAGAATATATAATTAATTGCTTAGAAAAAAATTAAGTATTGTAATGGAGCAAGGACTTTGATATATTATTATAATATTAGATTTTTCTTATATACAATAAAGAAATTGTTAAGAATATCATTATAAATATTTTAGATTAGAAGAGGAAAAAATTATCAAATAGAAATAAATATATAAAAACTATATAAAGTGGATAAAGATATACCAAGACATGTTTTGTATTTCTTAACAAGATTATGATAAACATATACTTTGAAATTTGTATTTAAAAATGTAATTGCTCAATGCTAGTTAAAAGCAAAAAAAAAATCGGAAGAATGGAGAATTAATTGCTTAGAAAAAAATTAAGTATTGTAATGGAGCGACGGTTGATATATTATTATAATATTAAAATTTTCTTATATACAATAAAGAAATTGTTAAGAATATCATTATAAATATTTTAGATTAGGAGGGGAAAAAATTACCAAATAGAGATAAATATATAAAAACTATTTAAATTGGATAAAGAACATGTTTTGTATTTTTTAACAAGATTATGATAAACCGTATACTTTGAAATTTGTATTTAAAAACGTAATTCTCCAATGGTAGTTAAAAGCAAAAAAAATTGGAAGAATAGAGAATTAATTGCTTAGAAAACAATTAAGTATTGTAATGGAGCGAGTACAGTTGATATATTATTATAATATTAATTTTTTCTTATATACAATAAAGAAATTGTTAAGAATATCATTATAAATATTTTAAATTAGGAGAGGAAAAAATTACCAGATAGAGATAAATATATAAAACTATTTAAATTGGATAAAGATATATCTTTATATTTCTTAACAGGATTATGATAAACGTGTACTTTGAAATTCGTATTTAAAAATGTAATTGTCCAATGGTAGTTAAAAGCAAAAAAAAAATTGGAAGGAAGCGAGGACTCTTAATATATTATTGTAATATTAGATTTTTTTATATATAATAAAAAAATTTGTTAAGAATATCATTATAAATATTTTAGGTTAGGGGAGGAAAAAGTTATTGGATAAAGATAAATATATAAAAACTATTTAAATTGGATAAAGATATAATTATGATAAATGTGTACTTTGAAATTTGTATTTAAAAATGTAATTGCCCAATGGTAGTTAAAAGCAAAAAAAAATCGGAAGAATAGAGAATTAATTGCTTAGAAAAAAAACAAGTATTGTAATTGAGTTGAGGACTTTTAATATATTATTGTAATATTATATTTTTTTATATATAATAAAAAAAATGTTAAGAATATCATTATAAATATTTTAGGTTAGGGGAGGAAAAAGTTATCGGATAAAGATAAATATATAAAAACTATTTAAATTGGATAAAGATATAATTATGATAAACGTGTACTTTGAAAATTGTATTTAAAAATGTAATTGCCCAATGGTAGTTAAAAGCAAAAAAAAATCAGAGGAATAGAGAATTAATTGCTTAGAAAAAAATTAAGTATTGTAATTGAGCGAGGACTCTTAATATATTATTGTAATATTAGACTTTTTTATATATAATAAAAAAATTATTAAGAATATCATTATAAATATTTTGGGTTAGGGGAGGAAAAAGTTATTGGATAAAGATAAATATATAAAAACTATTTAAATTGGATAAAGATATACGAAGACATGTGTAGACCCCCTTTTAGGTCATTCCTACCTTGCAGCTCAATTTTACCATGTGGAAGAGCCTTGGTCAGCCACGTGTCAACACCTGAGAAGCCATGAGAGAATCATAATAGTGGTTTGGGAAGCCAATCAAAAGGGGACACGTTGCATGGGAATCTGGAAGCCGTGAATGGAGGAGCGTCTCTGGCAGCTGGAGTAGGGAGTGCTTTTCAGAGTCCGTTAGAGATATTTTGAGGAGGAGGGAAGGCTTAGAGGAGTTTAGCTAGAGAGAGAGAGTCAGAGAGGAGGGGGAGAGTGAAGAGAGGCTGGTCTGGAGTGAGTTTGGAGTTGAGAGGAGAGTTCTCAGCTCAGGGAGTAGAACGAGAAGGTGGGATTTCAGTCACAGAGAGAAAAGGAGTCATCCAAATTTTGGTTGTCTTCGACTTCAGGTTTTTCCTTTTCACAACCATATTTGACTCCTTTCCTAATATTTGAAATGTTCATTTTGACTGTTTAAGATCTTAAGCATGTTTTCATCCCTGCTTGCTTGATTTTTGTTTATTCCTGTGTGAGTCACATGGTGTCGATGTTGTTTGTTTATGTGTTAAAACCATTCACTTAACCCACCAGATTGTTTTAAGCTCTCCGATCTTCATGAAGTAAAGTTTGGTTTAATGGTATTATCATCTCTTGCACGCACTCTGTTTTCTTCACTTTCTTCTCTGTTTTTTTGGTGTTCTTTTGGAGTATTGGACATCTTGTTTTGAATTTGGCCGTTTGGATTGGGGTGCTTTTGAGAAAGAGAGTTCGCTGTTGTAGAATGAAGAAATGAGGAAGGTCACTCTGTGAGCTTCCAGTAATCGGAAAAAGGAAGCTCCAGAGCTTGCCTATGTCTCCAAGTCTCAGGTTGAGTAGCTTAGAGGAAGAACTGGTCGGACCTATGATGGGCAGGTTTTTCGATTAGTCACTGGATCTTTTTTTCAATAAGCTGCAGGATTATGAGCCTCCAGCTACACTGAGGTTATAGTTGAGGCAACAAGTTTTTCTGATCTGTTGTGCTGAAGGTATCCGAATCAATAGACATCGACAAAGAAATCTGGTTATTATAGCTTGACTCATCAGAAGACAATAAGTGGACGCTTAATCTGGACGTTGTCAAGCTAGAACAGATTGAATAATCAGATAAGATGGATGCAAATCTGAACCATGAAATTCATAAATAGCCTCAACTGGTACATGTGGGGGCCATCAAAAGTTGAGGAGACTTTTGCTGTAGAAAGTGTTGAAGGCTCAAAAAAAGGACGGAGAAGGATAATTCCCCTGGGGCAGTGGCTCCCGAAGATCACCGTCGATGCCTGCGTGGCCCCCAACGTCGTTCTTTCCGACGCAGGTCAAACTGGACAGCAGCGTGAGATTCAGCTGCGTTGGAGTTGAGGACGAGGTGGCGCTGATTCGGGTCACTGGATGTATGGACGACATGTGGAAAGCACCGCGGCGGAAGTAGCTTCAGGACGAAGCTTGTTGGAGGGTTATGTAGACCGGTTGTCTTCGACGGTGTCGTTGTCAATCTCCTCACACGCACTGTCGTTTTAGAGCTCCGGAGGGTGCGGCAGTGGCAGCAGCGAGAGCAACATGCTCTTGTTCTACACCGATGACGATCCGGGCTTGAAGATTACTCCAACGGTGGTTCTCGTGTTGAACCTTTGCTTTATCGGCTTTGTCACCGTTCTTCATGTCTTCGGAAAGATCTATCGCCATAAATCTGGTGAAGTGGCTTGATCAAAGATCTCTCCAGCATCTTCTCTAACTCTGGGGCACGTCTTAGTGTTTTGGGCCTATTTCCTACCGAGCACTTGGAGGCATTGACTATGGGCTTGGTGACTATGGTGGGTATAGTGGCAATGGCAGTAAATCGGAAGCCACGTGTTATCACCCACTTCCTGTTCCTATGATTTCCAAATTAATTTTCCTGAACATCATTTTATTAATAATCCCTCCAATTGTTTTTTTTTTATAATGTCAAATTTCCAAATCCTTCAAACAATTTTTGCTTTTCGAATTTTCATCTTTAGATTTATTTTTAAGTCCTAAAACTCCCATTTTCCACATAATTTCCCGATTTCTAGTTTCTTTGTTAATTTTCCAAACTCCATTTTTATCAAATAATTTATTTATTTATTTATTTTTAATTTTCACCTTTAGGTTTTTTTTTAGAATCACTTGAAATCTCTTTTTAATAAAATTTGCTTCCACTTTCTATTCGGCAAGCAATTTTTTTAAATCTTTCATGATCTTTTAAAATGTTTTAAAAATAAGCATAGATTCAATTCTGTAACTCCGAATAATGGAAATTATGGAATTAATTCATGCAAAAATAAACGGGCTTTGGTGGGGGCCCCACATATGTGAATTGACGATTGATTGATTGTTTGATTGATTTACTTATCGTGCGTGTTTGATTTATTTTGTTCCATGTTATGCGCTTAATTATATTTTGTTCATTGCTCACTAACCCTGTTTTATGATAGCGCATTGATCGTTCACGGTCCAGGTACACATCCACTCGCATCCTAGTCATTTTATTTGCATGTTTTAATTCTCGTATGTGCATGATTCGTCCTAGGTATTCATTGACTTTCTCATTGGTTGCCATGTCAGCTTCATTTTATTAGTAGAGACCCGACTTTAGGGACTTAGAGGGGTGCTACGGTCTTTACCATACCTTCCCGAGAAGTAACCTGACCCCCGAACCCGATCCGGTTTTTCACAGACCGCCTTTTCCAAAATAAGGAGTCACACTTAGGGTTTTTCTTTCTTATTTTGTTTACCCTTTAATAATAAAACAAAAATAAGTGGCGACTCCAAGTCATTTTCTTAATCGATAAAAATCATTTTTTCTAATAAAATAAAAATCGAGCTCGCCATTGAGTGGGAAACGCATTGAGATAGATCGAAACGCGGGGTCCACAAAATGGCGACTCCACTGGGGATTTTTTTTAGAGGGTCAAGCTTGAACTTAGAATGAAGCAAACGTGGCATTCGATTGGACGATCAATGGGTACCCATTTCTTGATTGCACATTGAGGATATTTGATGTATACTCGGATTTTATATCTGTTCGAGACTTTTGACATGTTGATTATGATGATTGATTTTATCCTGATTGAGGCTTCTGAGGCCGTGATTTTTCGTGCTTCACTGATTATATATGTTTGCTACATCGACATTGCTGATTTATATTGATTGATCATATTGCATTGCTTAGCACATTTACTCTGATTTTGCCATGATTGTTCTAATCACTTCACATGCATACACTCACCACTGTATATCATTCGACTCGACATGCTGATCCACTTGTTGGTATATTATTTTGATCATCTTTAAGCGTGTTGTCTTTGTATCATTATTCATCTGATCGTCGTATTCTCGCTTATTTTGTGTGTGTACATTGATGATATATCTGAGATTTGTTTGATTGCGTGTCGCATGACTGCCCTCCTTTTGCATGATTGTGTGCCGTTTGTTTATGTGGGTCGCATATCTATCTCCTTGTCTCCCACCCTCTAGTCTCGGTCACTTCCTTCATTACGGTTCTCACTTTTGCAAGTGTGAGGCCTTGTGTGTGCTTGTACTCTGACCGAGATAGAGGTTAGGAGTAGGGTCCAGCGACGGGCTATACTGATGTTTGGGAGCATTCTGGAGGCGAGCGGCGCATTGTTGTCGATTAGAGTCCGATCATTGAAGACCTGTATAGCCCCGAGCTAGGTTTCATGGATATTTATGCGACCAGTGTGTCTCATCTTCTGCTTTATCTTCTTAGGGTTTCGGATGCACCCACACCGATTACTGTGCACTCTAGTTGACTATTGAGCGTTGAGAGTTTGAGAGAATTCACCATAGGAAACCCCTTGGGATGTCGAGGTAGTGCATGTGTGGATGCGATGTCCACCTTGCATGGAAGCGCCCCGTCTTTTCTGAGGTGTGCAGAGGGTTGCGTACCGCTGGAGGGTATGATCGCTTCTGCTCGGGATTTTTTTAAAGTCCACCCATATCCATTTAGAGCCACCTGACCTCGTAGGTTGAGCCGTAGATCCTTCGAGTAGGACTTCCTTCCTCACACGTGGGTGCATCTGAGGGCCTTCGGAGCCTCTTTAGTTACAGTTCGGATCCAGTATTCCCTCTTTTTAGTCTCCAGTTGAGAGTACTCGGAGATCGTTATTTGTTTGAGTATCGGTTGGATCACCTTTCGCCTTGTCACCTTAGATTATGTTTTTTTACTCAAGGAGTTTAGCATGTTTTCTCCCTAGGGATTTCGTTCTCATTTCTTGGCTCGACACACCCCTTCACTTTGTTGTCACTCACTTGATACTTTGGGATATGTTCATTGATCATCTTGTTTTTGCATTGTACACCTATCACGGGCTGAGTACTTCATTTCTTCGTTGGATACTTGATTCAATTTTCAACCCGATGCTCATATTTTCATTACGGAAAGGTGAAAGGCGCATTTTCACATCCACACTTTTTTCGAGAGATTCGCCTTGATCACCCTATCATTTTTTCTCTTATGGAGCTTGGGTTGGAAGTTGAGTTAAAGGTATATGTTTATTGATGGAGTACCGATCTCGTGATAGTGTGTTTTTCACACCTCTTTCATCTTGGATTATTGATAGGAATTCTCTAGTCACATTTGTAGCCATCTCACAGTGGACACCTTTATGACTCCAGAGTTCTCGTCATATATCCAGATTTCTGATTGCTACCTCTGGACCATGTGCTTGTATGTTGTACTGTCGTCTTTTAGAGTTTCATCTCATGTCCTTCATCCATCTTGTTTGCATTGTAGGAAGTCAGTTTAGGAGTCGGTTGAGTCTGGAGTCACATTCTTGGAGGAGAGTTGGAGGACGATTGATCAGATCAGATTCATATTTGAGTTCAGACAGTTCAGTTGAGATGTCAGACGAGCTAGCTTCCACACTCGCTTCCATTCAGGAGTTCATGGCCGGAGTCAGTAAGCGCTTGGATCAGATAGAGAGTTCTCGCCAGGATCCCCAGCCGGTTGGCATGGTCATTGATGAGACAGTTCCTCATGCATCTCAGACAGCACAGACTCGTCCACCTAGGGTTTCACTTGGTACTCCGTTCCATCTGGCAGATCATTATGAGACCATTCCACCACCTACTGTCACAGTGCCGCCTCCCATGGTTCCTACTATTGAGGATACTCGATTGGCCGAGCAGGAGGCCAAGGTTGAGAGGCTTGAGTCCATGATGAGACAGATCAGATTGCAGGACGGAGGTTTGACTTGGGATGACAGGGATGGCATACCGGCGGCTAGCTTGCCCGCCAAGTTTCGCATGCCAGACATTGAGCGTTACAGTGGGATTGGTTGTCCCAAGATCCACTTGAGGCTATACAGCACGGTCATGAGAGCACATGGTATAGATGATGCGCAGTTGGTGGCCCTCTTCCCGATGTCACTTAGTGGAGCAGCTCAGAGATGGTTTGCTTCAGTTGAGCCTTCGAGACTCCGCACCTGGGAAGACGTGGCTCGTGAGTTCCTGACTCAGTTCGCTTTCAGTGCCGATATTGATGTATCCAGACGAGAGTTGGAGGCCACTAGACAGAGGCCAGAGGAGTCTATTTCTTCATTTGTCACTCGTTGGAGGGCAAAGGTGGCTGGTATGGTAGACCGGCCTAAGGAGCAGGATCAGATTGATATGGTTCTTCGGAACCTACAGCCGAGGTTCGCGAGACGTCTTGTGGGCATCCCATTTCAGGATCTCAGGAGTTTGGTTCAGGCAGCTTTCAGTGTTGAGGAGGCCATTGCTCGAGGATTATGGACAGATACTACTTCTTCCCCTGACAGTAAGGGGAAGAAGCTGATTGGACCATTGGGTAGATCTGGAGAGGTTGGTGTTATTAGCTATCAGCACCGGAGGCCCGCGCTTCACTCAGCTTATAGGCCTCCTACAGTCAGAGCTCCTTTCTCTCTTCCACAGTATCAGTATCAGTTGGATTATGCTCAGGAGCCTTACATTGCTCAGACTAGCGTGCAGCCGCGACCACCACATCCGAGAGCCACTACTCACCCGCTACCTAGGCCATATGCACAGAGGCCCGCGAGACAGTTTACTCCGTTGGGTATGACTTTGACTAGAGCTTTTGAGAAGCTCAGAGACGCTGGAGTGATTGTTCCTTTGGCACCGAGGCCTTTGCCCCATCCTATTCCTCCTCATTTCCGTTTACATGAGCATTGCTTGTATCATCAGATTCCGGGGCACGATACTGAGCGTTGTTCAGCACTCCATCATGCGATACAGGATTTGATCGATTCAGGGGTGGTTGACTTGGCTAGGCCAAGTGTGACCACCAATCCCCTGCCTACACATTCTACACATGCAGTTCCTCCTCCTCCTGGTCTTCAGTAGACCGATTTGGATGTTGATGGTACTGTTGGCATATGGCGCTCTGGGATCTTCCAGGATGAGGACTTAGGTCAGTCGACATGGGTACATCACTTGGTAGCAGTTCAGTTCAGAGCATTTCTCATTTTGATTATGGTCATCATCAGACTCATTTCCATTTTGTTGAGTCCAGTTTTCAGTTCATCAGAGTTGTTTTTGTTTTGTTGAGTCCTGTTTTCGGTTTAGGGTCATTGTTTTTAGTTTCATGTTGAGAGTCCAGTTGTTTGTAGTCCTTTACCATTTCACACATGATGTACTCGTTGGTTCATTTAGTGATATGATATTTTATCTTGAGTATTGTGGCATTTTTCTCGGGAGTGTGTTTTACATATCTTGCGTTGATGCGTGTTATGCTTTCGATATGATACATCTTTCACTTACATCACGATCACTTGGGTCTGACCTATCATGGAGGATATTGAGTCTATTGACCTAGGATCAGGAGATCGACCTAGGGAGTTTGAGGCTGTGACCCATTTCACCTTCTGATTAGAGTGGTACCATACCCACATCCATACCTTAGCCTTTTCAGACTTGATGACCTACCCATTTTGAGCCTGACATGACACCACCCTTTGGTATTACTGTACGACTTTACCATCCCTGTTCGCCTTATCAGGCTACAGTACCATTGCCTATCCTTTCCATCATTTCATGGATCTGACCAGGTAGAGTCCGAGATGGTTAGACCCGAGGTGAGCTTTACACGATGATAGATGGATCATGATGAGAGAGTGGCTTGATTGTTTGACGATGTTGTTGAGGTAGAGGAGACGTCATGGAGCATCCAGATTTGAGTCATTGCACATGACTTCAGAGAGTCGGGATGATTAGAGATGGTGATTTTATGAGACGATGGTGAGTGGATTATGATGATAGAGTGAGGTGATTATCCGAGGATATTGACGGTTATCACAGAGCATCAGTGAGGGCTTTTACGCGATTTCAGATGAGTCGCCATGACTATGTTGGATGGATGCCAGTCTTTAGTATTGACCATGTGAGATCTCAAAAGCACGATGTTCGAGGTTGTGGTTAAAGGATGGGTGGCCATCATTTCATGAGCCTATTTACTTTATCACCCTCACATATAGAGTTATCCATTGCTAGCCCTTTGAGCTTCACACGAGCACATAGCCTTTTCTTTCATCACCTCATTTACCTATTACACCGGGTTAGGGACCCTGTAGCGCTTGCATGCTATGATTGGATACGTCATGAGTTCCAAACCTGACATACATATTCAGGCATCATTCTTCACTTTTCACTGTGATATTTTCCACTTGGACATCATTTCATCACTATTTTTCTTATATCATATATCACCACTTGTGATATTCGTTCTCTGTCTTTTCTTTCATCATCGCTTACTCGACATTATCCGTGTTTCACCTTGAGTGGTGGTTTTTCACACGTCACTGCATGGAGGATTGTCACGTTCCTCCCCCGTTCGCCTTATGGGCAATGGTCCAGGGATCTTATTTGAGAGGTTGTCTTGTTAGTGAGGATTCATGTTACATCAGTACATGGAGAGAGTTTATTCATTTGGGTATGTATTTTCATGGGAGTTCATTCACTATTGATCAGCGTACGCGCAAAAAAATAAAAAAAAATAAAAAATAAAAAAAATAAAAAAATAAAAAAAAAATAAAAATAAAAAAAATAAAAAAATAAAAAAAAAATAAAAAATAAAAAAATAATAAAATAAAAAAATAAAAAAATTGATTGATGATAGCGCATTATTCATTGTATCATTCTTCATCAGGCATGTGTATGGACGTGCCAAGTTGTTTCATTGAGTTCATATGATAGAGAGAGCTCGTATGAAAGCTTATTTTTTAGATTCATCTTGATGTATATTTTGGGTGAGAGTATGATTCGCCCATTCGTTTTTTGTGAGAGATGCGAGCGACTTTTCTTCTGTATCTCTGGATCCTTGCTCTATCCATCATTCCGTCTATTTCGGATGTGACTACTTTCCATGCTTTGATGCAGGTTGACCATCACTCATTTTTCTATCTCTTCGCCTTCTTTCATCTTTATTTTATCCCTCCGTTTCACTCCATTTCATCTTATCTCATTCTATTCTCATTCTGTTTGATGTTTGACATGGGTTCAGCATCCACACTTTATTCTTGCTTATTCGATGTATCCATTCATTTATCATCACTTTTCGTGTGGGGACCCCTAGGTCCGGGACTCATGACATTTTCTGCGCATTGCATATCATGCACGAGGGGTATGGGGATTGTATCATTGGGATTTTTTAGCCTAGTTTCCTTTCGTTTCTTTCACCCTATTACCTTGCCCTACGTTACGTCCCATGTCTGAAGACCACCCTGAGGCCATTACTTCACATTGTGTTTGACGGCTCACACATGGGCAATACTCGAGCTTGGTCGGTGATTATCTCTCAGAGCATTATGGATGTGGAGTTGAGATGATGATTTACACTGGGGCATACCCCTCTTATCGGTGATGGACTTTCAGAGGCGACGTTATCTACACTGGGGCATACCCCGCTCATTGATGACATTTTCTTTCTGGATGGTGCCTTGCACTGAGGCATAGTCAGTTCGCTTCTTCACTTGGATTACGATGGATCAGGAGTTGTGGGATGACCCTATACTGGGGCATAGCCATTTCAGAGGGCGTTTTTATTGGAGATACGGTCGCTCTACTCGATACTCTGCATTGGGACACACTCTACTCATCGATGGTTGGTTTTTGAGATGACGATTTTATTTGAGGCGTAGCCCTCTCATTGGTGATGGACTTTGATTGGTCATTGGAGCATAGTCACTTCAGTTGGTTTATACTGGGGCATAGCCACCGCATTCACATTCATGGAGCCCGGGGATTCTGATTCATATGGATTATGTTGAGATGTTTCCGTTTTGGCACCGGGAGTAGAGGTTGATTGATTTGCTGACTCGGATACACTACTTTACACTGGGGCATAGCCGGGACGGAGAGCATTTTTCATTGGAGCATAGCCACCCTATTTGGATCCTTTACATTGGGGCATGTCCATCTTTTGGAGGGAGATCATATTGGTTCTTGACATTGGAGCACCTGACGAGTGATAGGGAGATCATTGGATTATTTCATGTTGTCCTCATTGCATACTGGGGCATAGCCACCTTGTTGGAGGTTTTGACATTGAGGCTTGACTTCCTGTTTGTGATTGCTACTTACGATGGGTTATGGAGTTATCGACACCTTGGGTTTAGTCTTCTCGGCATACTTGGATGATCTCGGATATCTCCCTACCTTTCATTTCATACTCAGACGTTTCACCATGGATACTTTCATACCTTCTCTCATACCGGAGCCTGACCATCACCTTCTTTTATCCTTCACATCTTACCATGGCACATGACCTCACCCCTTTCTCGATTATGAGGAGATGTAGATCAGTCCTCGATCACCTTGGTTGTGCTTTCATATATCTTTTGGACTTTAGGTTCAACATCTTCCATGATGGCAGGGCCTGACAGATTGCTGACTTATTAGTGTTGATGCTTTCATTTTGACAGTTGGCATGTTGAGTGTTGATTTGCTTGTTTTTCACATTTCGGGCATTGGTCATCATTGTTTTTATTCGTCAGTCATTTCTGTTTAGTCAGCATGGTATCACTATACATAGTCCTGTTTGGCATTACCTATTTGAGGTTGGACATTTTCATTACATGATGGATGAGCATATTTCAGAGTACAGTAGTTTTGAGGCATTTTGCATCTCTGTCTGTTCGTCATTGCATACTGGGGCATACCCCTTCTCCGAGAGCATTGAACCTTCCACCGGTTTCACTCACTTTTGATCTAGTTGTTGATTCCCTTGAGTTGCATACTGGGGCATACCCTCCTTCTCCGAGATCATCGGACCTTTCACAGGCTTCATTATCTGTCGACCTAGTTGTCGATCCGCATGAGTTGTCATACTGGGGCATATCCCCTCCGATCGAGTTTGTTTGCATTATTATCTGAGTCATCCTTTGGTTTTGGGTCACTTGACCAAGTCATTCATCATCATCAGTGTCAGTTAGAGTCCGGGGCCGCACCTATATCGATCGGCCATCTTCCTATCAGTTCAGTTCGAGTCGGGACCGCACCTATATCGATCGGTCATTCGTCGTGTCAGTTTGAGTCGGGACCGCACCTATATCGATCGGTCATTCATCTTATCAGTTTGAGTTCGAGTCGGGGCCGCACCTATATCGATCGGTCATTATCGTGTCAGTTTGAGTCGGGGCCGCACCTATATCGATCGGCCATCTTCCTATCAGTTCAGTTAGAATCCGGGGCCGCACCTATATCGATCGGCCATCTTCGTATCAGTTCAGTTTCTAGGACCGCACCTATATCGATCGGTCATTCATCATGTCAGTTTGAGTCGGGGCCGCACCTATATCGATCGGCCATCTTCCTATCAGTTTAGTTTCTGGGACCGCACCTATATCAATCGGTCATTCATCCTATCAGTTTAGTTTCTGGGACCGCACCTATATCGATCGGTCATTCATCATGTCAGTTTGAGTCGGGGCCGCACCTATATCGATCGGCCATCTTCCTATTAGTTCAGTTCGAGTCGGGGCCGCACCTATATCGATCGGCCATCTTCCTATCAGTTTAGTTTCTGGGACCGCACCTATATCGATCGGTCATTCATCCTATCAGTTTAGTTTCTGGGACCGCACCTATATCGATCGGTCATTCATCCTATCAGTTTAGTTTCTGGGACCGCACCTATATCGATCGGTCATTCATCCTATCAGTTTAGTTTCTGGGACCGCACCTATATCGATCGGTCATTCATCATGTCAGTTTGAGTCGGGGCCGCACCTATATCGATCGGCCATCTTCCTATCAGTTTAGTTTCTGGGACCGCACCTATATCGATCGGCCATTCATCATGTCAGTTTGAGTCGGGGCCGCACCTATATCGATCGGCCATCTTTCTATCAGTTTAGTTTCTGGGACCGCACCTATATCGATCGGTCATTCATCATGTCAGTTTGAGTCGGGGCCGCACCTATATCGATCGGCCATCTTCCTATCAGTTCAGTTAGAGTCGGGACCGCACCTATATCGATCGGTCATTGTCTTGTCAGTTAGAGTCCGGGGCCGCACTTATATCGATCGGCCATCTTCCTATCAGTTCAGTTCGAGTCGGGACCGCACCTATATCGATCGGTCATTCATCATGTCAGTTTGAGTCGGGGCCGCACCTATATCGATCGGCCATCTTCCTATCAGTTCAGTTCGAGTCGGGACCGCACCTATATCGATCGGTCATTCATCATGTCAATTTGAGTCGGGGCCGCACCTATATCGATCGGCCATCTTCCTATCAGTTCAGTTCGAGTCGGGACCGCACCTATATCGATCGGTCATTCATCACGTCAGTTTGAGTCTGGGCCGCACCTATATCGATCGACCATCTTCCTATCAGTTCAGTTTGAGTCGGGACCGCACCTATATCGATCGGTCATTGTTTTGTCGGATTGAGTTGAGTCTTGTTCACCTTCGAGTCACACCTGCATAGTTGAGTCTTCTTTGCATTCTGAGTCGCCATTATTCCTCCATTTTGGTTTTTCAGAGTCATTTTCCTCACTCAGTTACCTGGAGCTCATTGCTTGATCGTCATTGCTCTTCTAGACTTCCCATTCCATTGCACATGACATAGTTCTTTGATTCCGTGATGCGTATTTTTGTCATGTTGTTGGGCACCCTACACCTAGTCTTCTCATGTAGTTCACATAGGGTAGTTTCCTTCGGGCACATTCTTTCTTGTACTCTAGGGTGGTTCGACTGTTACTCATCTTTGACATTGATCTTCGAGTCACTTTTGGAGACGTCTTAGAGGGAGCTTGGATCCTTAGTGTGGCTGCAGAGGCATTTTTGAGACATCATTTCCTTTTAGGATTAGAGCCTCGTTGTTTATCTGTTAGTCTGAGTGAGTTTATATCTCACTAGTGTCTCTATGGGGGTCTCCTTGGTTCTTCGGTAGAGTTCACTTCATTCCACTCACTATTCACACTTACTTTTCACTCCAGTGTTCATGTTCTTTACACTCGTGAACTCTACCGAAGAGGGGCATATTTGTAGACCCCCTTTTAGGTCATTCCTACCTTGCAGCTCAATTTTACCATGTGGAAGAGCCTTGGTCAGCCACGTGTCAACACCTGAGAAGCCATGAGAGAATCATAATAGTGGTTTGGGAAGCCAATCAAAAGGGGACACGTTGCATGGGAATCTGGAAGCCGTGAATGGAGGAGCGTCTCTGGCAGCTGGAGTAGGGAGTGCTTTTCAGAGTCCGTTAGAGATATTTTGAGGATGAGGGAAGGCTTAGAGGAGTTTAGCTAGAGAGAGAGAGTCAGAGAGGAGGGGGAGAGTGAAGAGAGGCTGGTCTGGAGTGAGTTTGGAGTTGAGAGGAGAGTTCTCAGCTCAGGGAGTAGAACGAGAAGGTGGGATTTCAGTCACAGAGAGAAAAGGAGTCATCCAAATTTTGGTTGTCTTCGACTTCAGGTTTTTCCTTTTCACAACCATATTTGACTCCTTTCCTAATATTTGAAATGTTCATTTTGACTGTTTAAGATCTTAAGCATGTTTTCATCCCTGCTTGCTTGATTTTTGTTTATTCCTGTGTGAGTCACATGGTGTCGATGTTGTTTGTTTATGTGTTAAAACCATTCACTTAACCCACCAGATTGTTTTAAGCTCTCCGATCTTCATGAAGTAAAGTTTGGTTTAATGGTATTATCATCTCTTGCACGCACTCTGTTTTCTTCACTTTCTTCTCTGTTTTTTTGGTGTTCTTTTGGAGTATTGGACATCTTGTTTTGAATTTGGCCGTTTGGATTGGGGTGCTTTTGAGAAAGAGAGTTCGCTGTTGTAGAATGAAGAAATGAGGAAGGTCACTCTGTGAGCTTCCAGTAATCGGAAAAAGGAAGCTCCAGAGCTTGCCTATGTCTCCAAGTCTCAGGTTGAGTAGCTTAGAGGAAGAACTGGTCGGACCTATGATGGGCAGGTTTTTCGATTAGTCACTGGATCTTTTTTTCAATAAGCTGCAGGATTATGAGCCTCCAGCTACACTGAGGTTATAGTTGAGGCAACAAGTTTTTCTGATCTGTTGTGCTGAAGGTATCCGAATCAATAGACATCGACAAAGAAATCTGGTTATTATAGCTTGACTCATCAGAAGACAATAAGTGGACGCTTAATCTGGACGTTGTCAAGCTAGAACAGATTGAATAATCAGATAAGATGGATGCAAATCTGAACCATGAAATTCATAAATAGCCTCAACTGGTACATGTGGGGGCCATCAAAAGTTGAGGAGACTTTTGCTGTAGAAAGTGTTGAAGGCTCAAAAAAAGGACGGAGAAGGATAATTCCCCTGGGGCAGTGGCTCCCGAAGATCACCGTCGATGCCTGCGTGGCCCCCAACGTCGTTCTTTCCGACGCAGGTCAAACTGGACAGCAGCGTGAGATTCAGCTGCGTTGGAGTTGAGGACGAGGTGGCGCTGATTCGGGTCACTGGATGTATGGACGACATGTGGAAAGCACCGCGGCAGAAGTAGCTTCAGGACGAAGCTTGTTGGAGGGTTATGTAGACCGGTTGTCTTCGACGGCGTCGTTGTCAATCTCCTCACACGCACTGTCGTTTCAGAGCTCCGGAGGGTGCGGCAGTGGCAGCAGCGAGAGCAACATGCTCTTGTTCTACACCGATGACGATCCGGGCTTGAAGATTACTCCAACGGTGGTTCTCGTGATGAACCTTTGCTTTATCGGCTTTGTCACCGTTCTTCATGTCTTCGGAAAGATCTATCGCCATAAATCTGGTGAAGTGGCTTGATCAAAGATCTCTCCAGCATCTTCTCTAACTCTGGGGCACGTCTTAGTGTTTTGGGCCTATTTCCTACCGAGCACTTGGAGGCATTGACTATGGGCTTGGTGACTATGGTGGGTATAGTGGCAATGGCAGTAAATCGGAAGCCACGTGTTATCACCCACTTCCTGTTCCTATGATTTCCAAATTAATTTTCCTGAACATCATTTTATTAATAATCCCTCCAATTGTTTTTTTTTTATAATGTCAAATTTCCAAATCCTTCAAACAATTTTTGCTTTTCGAATTTTCATCTTTAGATTTATTTTTAAGTCCTAAAACTCCCATTTTCCACATAATTTCCCGATTTCTAGTTTCTTTGTTAATTTTCCAAACTCCATTTTTATCAAATAATTTATTTATTTATTTATTTTTAATTTTCACCTTTAGGTTTTTTTTTAGAATCACTTGAAATCTCTTTTTAATAAAATTTGCTTCCATTTTCTATTCGGCAAGCAATTTTTTTAAATCTTTCATGATCTTTTAAAATGTTTTAAAAATAAGCATAGATTCAATTCTGTAACTCCGAATAATGGAAATTATGGAATTAATTCATGCAAAAATAAACGGGCTTTGGTGGGGGCCCCACATATGTGAATTGACGATTGATTGATTGTTTGATTGATTTACTTATCGTGCGTGTTTGATTTATTTTGTTCCATGTTATGCGCTTAATTATATTTTGTTCATTGCTCACTAACCCTGTTTTATGATAGCGCATTGATCGTTCACGGTCCAGGTACACATCCACTCGCATCCTAATCATTTTATTTGCATGTTTTAATTCTCGTATGTGCATGATTCGTCCTAGGTATTCATTGACTTTCTCATTGGTTGTCATGTCAGCTTCATTTTATTAGTAGAGACCCGACTTTAGGGACTTAGAGGGGTGCTACGGTCTTTACCATACCTTCCCGAGAAGTAACCTGACCCCCGAACCCGATCCGGTTTTTCACAGACCGCCTTTTCCAAAATAAGGAGTCACACTTAGGGTTTTTCTTTCTTATTTTGTTTACCCTTTAATAATAAAACAAAAATAAGTGGCGACTCCAAGTCATTTTCTTAATCGATAAAAATCATTTTTTCTAATAAAATAAAAATCGAGCTCGCCATTGAGTGGGAAACGCATTGAGATAGATCGAAACGCGGGGTCCACAACATGTTTTGTATTTCTTAACAGGATTCTAATAAACGTGTACTTTGAAATTTATATTTAAAAATGTAATTGCCCAATGGTAGTTAAAAGCAAAAAAATCGAAAGAATAGAGAATTAATTGCTTAGAAAAAAATTAAGTATTGTGATGGAGTGAGGACTTTTAATATATTATTGTAATATTAGATTTTATTATATATAATAAAAAAATTGTTAAGAATATCATTATAAATATTTTAGGTTAGGGGAGGAAAAAATTATGGAATAAAGATTAATATTTAAAAACTATTTAAATTGGATAAAGATATACCAAGTAGAGTAGGAGGCTCATAGTTTACGGTGGATATAAGAAGTGGAGAAACATTAGGTGTTTTGATAATTGCATTTGATTTTATGGTATAATGAAATGATTTTTCTCATTCATAGATATAGGCATGATAAATAGGCAAATTCCATTTATGGTATAATGGAATTTGCCTCAAGATTATAGAAAAGTCTCGTTTTTTATAAAGAATATTGTATAAAATATTTTTTTGGTTGATATTAAATAAGGAAGGTTGGTAATCTAAATTATAAAAAAAGGTTGTCCAAATAAACCCGTCCACACAATGGCAAATATGAAGACAAGTATGAAAAATGAGTACTAATCTCTCTTCTTTTTTTTTTTTTTCATTAAATTTCATTTTTCCTTGTTAATGGTAAATTAGTCTTAAACTTTGACCTATCTATACTCGTATATTTACACCATAATGGACCCATAGGCCACACCTAGAAGGGGAAAAGGGGACAAAGGGCACAAAGACCCAGAGAGAGAGGGATGTCATATATAGCTAGGAAATTGGGCATGCAGATAATATCCTAGATCTCCATTAGAAAGCTTCTTCTGGTTTAAGGAAGTTGTGATACTCCAGCTGTGTCATCTCTCCCCCAGTCACAGGATCGAACTGACATCTATAGAAGCTGCATTCAAATTCAATTCAATTGCTTATCATGATTCCATTTCAGATCAACTCTTCTCACAAACTTCTGTTAAGAATATCTCTTACCTTCCATCCATTCCCAGAATTACCACTGTGTTCTTCTGATGACCAAATGCAACAATATACTGAGAACCCTCATGAAGGCGGAACTGAGCAACCGACCACTCAGAGCTGAAATACTTGGGCAGCACTCCTGCACATGAAAACCTAGTCAGAATTAGAATCAAAAGGATAGAACTTCAAAGCTTCTGTTCAATAAGAAACGCAATAGACATGCCCATGATGATTATCCAAAAACTGATAAATAAATAAATAGAATCCTGAACCCCATGGCCTAATCTCTCCTATTCTTCACTTCCATTAGTTGATACTCTAGTAAGCACCATCCAGTAACAGGAACCAAGAGAAAGCAGTTGCATTCAAAAGGAGAGAAGTGGATACAGTTGCATTCAAGAGTACACATACAAGGCCCGATGATAATACAGTTTTGCTTATCAAAAACAAAACTGTATTATTAAAGTTCCATCCAATATGTGGTCTTGGAACCATGGAGATCAAGCAGTGAAGCCTATTTTAACTTTGCGTATGCATATTCACATAATAGCCAGGGGTGTCAATTCGTGTTACTAGATCATGTTCATGTTGTGTCAAAACTAGTTATTCGACATAAGAAAAACATGACATGAATGATAATTAGGTTAAAACAATGAAATTAAACACAACCTAATTATCATACAGCCTTGTGCAACCCATTTAATAGAGTTTGGCATTTTGCTTGAGTCGGTATAATTAGCCTCCCAACCTCACATATTTATAACTCAATTGACCTGTTTATTCAAAATCAAGAAAAATGGTCAGCCTCAAGTCATATTCTAGAAAAGGCACCTTACCCTTGATGAAAGAAAGAGATAAGCCGGATGATGCAACAGCAAGATTGGCATCAGATGCACCATGGGACTTGTCATTTCCTAAGGATCCTGAGTTAACCTTAAGCCCAAAAACATGGACAGTGCCCTTGTCACTTGATACTGCTAGCCACTGGGCAGTTGAAGAGAATGCCATACTGTAAACCTCAGCTCTATCTGCTCCCCGCCGCACCTACATTAGATATTCAATTAATTTAAATCTATGATACATGTCAAATTCTTGCAGAAAGATGAATGGTAGAATAAGTATCGAATAGCAAGTAATATGAGTTTCTAACATAAACAAGAGCTCCTCTGCAGTTCAGAAAAATTGGTTCATTAGATTAATCCACAAGTAGACAAAGGAAGTTCATTTATACTTGTTTCTTGCAACGCAGAGTACTATTCAAGCTTCATTTATGGCTATGAATCCCAGAAAGGATTAACCTTCAATCGATACTTACACGGCAGGTTATTATTGTGTGAAGACATTTTCCGTTGTTCTCAATTGAGATTGAAGGTGATCCTAGCATGATAACTACAAAAACCAGTCACACTTTGAACTGTTTGCTAACAACAACAGCTATCCAAATTGAGGTTGTACGTCAACTGTGCCTGCTGTGGTCTCCACAAGAAGTAGAGGAAAAAGAAGGGACATGGCTAAATGAATTATACTTCACAATCTATTTCAACAAGAAACCTAAAATCGGGAAATTGGGAATACTACTTTTATAATAACCCTAATAGAGAAACATCAAAATATCAATAGCCTATGGCCCATTTACAGAATCATCAAAATTTCAAGTTCACTCCTCAAAGCGCAGAACTGAAAAAGGGCATATAATGTACCTCTTGCAGCCGTGTGCCATCGGAAGTATTGAAAATTCTAACCAGAGTTCCTTTGGTGCTTGCAGTGGCGAGCAATTGGCCGTCCGTAGTGAGCGCGAAACACGCAAGTCTAGAATCATGGGCCGCGAAGAACTTGGTCCTCCTCGAAGCGTAATGCTCGACCCTGACCTGCCCCTTCTGCAACCCTGGACACACCAACACAAGCGACGCAGTGAGCTGCGAAACCGCGCAAAGCCCCCTGGGATTTGCAATCGTCTCAATCTGATGTAACAGCTTCAAGTCCGCGAAGTTGTACAAGAAAATCTTCTGTTCCAAGACCACTATGATACGGTCCCGCCGGAGCTTAACTGCTCGGACCTCCGATCGGAATGACAGCTCTCCAATGCACCGGCTTTGGTGATCATCCCAAATCATGACTTTGTTGAGCGGATACTGCGGCTCAGGTCCGCCGCCAACCAGGGCCAGGATGTTGCACCGGAATAGCATCTCCACGACGCCAATTCCTCCGCCGCGGTCGAAGTCTCGCCGGAAAATCTCGCGGAACGGGTCGCAATTATAGATCCGGAAGCCGTTATCCGTGCCCGCGGCGAAGCAACCGTGGTCCTGATTGAAGGAAATATGGAGAAGAGACGGTATAGAGGATGTCGAATAAGATACAACTTCACGAAGATTAGAATTAGGGCTTTGAACAGTGTGATGATTTGGAGAAGAAGAAAATGATTCATCCTCGCCTCCATCTCCGGAGAGGCCGGTTCCCTGATGCTGACGCATTGCAGTGGGATCCTGAACCGCCGGATACTGCTCGGGGTGGCTCTGCTGAGAGAGAAAGGTCGAATTAGGACTAGGGTTAGGGTTTGGCCATGAAGCAGAAGACACGGCGGTGAGAGTCGCCATGAAAGGGCCTAGTTGCAATTTCAAAAGATTATGGGGTGACTACAAAAATATCATAACCAAACGGAGGAGAAGATAACTTATAAACTGAAAATACAGATATGTCCTCCTCGCTAGATTTGGTTGAAACAAGAATGGCGCCAAGTCGAGGACATTCTTGTCACCTTAGCATTTGTTTCCTTTATGATCTATTAGCCCATAATTGTTCGTTGATTCGGCGACACGAATCGTGGTTGAGAACATGCGCCTTCGCTTTGTCAGGAAGCAACCGTTATGGACCTCGATTCCTTTGGGCGACCACATCTTTCCGATCCGGCCCATTTTCAATTGTGGCCCATCCATTTGAAAGGGGTCCAAAAGCCTATCCAGATAAAAAATAAAAATTTCACATGGTTACGTATTAAAAAATAAATTGTAACGTTCGAAAAGTAGCTGGATACAATTACTTTTAAGTTTAACATGATCAACATAGATTCATTGATTAAAAATTGATTTAGATTTAATTTAATGGCAAATAAAATAAATAAATAAATCTAATTTATATCAAATTTGAAGCGCATTTCACTTATTTTAACTAATTAAATAATTTAAAATATATAAAATTTTAATTAATTTATTTTTTATATTTCTAGTGGAAAAACTAAATATGATAAAAAAATTTCCTTTCTAATTTTTTTATTTTATTTTTTCGTTACCACAAGTTGGGTGAAGATGGTAAGCATAGGAGGAAATTTCCATGGAAGGTGGGGGTGAAGTGGAGACAAACTGTCCTTGAGAAAGTCTGATTATTCTCAGAAGTCAGAAGTTTCCCTCCCCATTGTGGGTTGTGTCATCACTGTCATGTAGTAAATGAGAAATTTCGTGGCACATGAAGTTTCTCAAAGCTGGGTTTTAGATATTAAATATATAGTATGCTTCATGCATAAACTGCCAAATTTGGAGATAATTATTTCTAAGTCACTGACATGAATAGTCTGTCCTCAGATTTCATAGCCACTAAGATTTCCAACCACCCGACTATATATAATAAGCTAAAGGAACAGCTAGAGGCCTATGCCCATCATCTCTCTCAACAAACACCCTTTATGATTGAGCAGATTTTGCTCTCCTTGCCTCTACTGCATTCACATTTTGTTGACTTGCTGGTAGGTTTCACTGTTAGGAAGGGAGGCTCGAGCCTCGAGGCCAGTTTCAATATGAAGTGGTCGGAGTCGGGGTCGGGGTGATTGTATGTACGTATGGGTTCAGTTGCCGACGAGCATTGCAATCTTAAACCAATATGGTTTATGACCCTCAAATTTCCCATACTTCAAAATGCATTTTTACATTAGAAAACAAACACAGCCTTAACTTTTCTCACCGCTACAAATCAATTTTAATTATAAAAAAGCAGAGCTCGATCCTCTAAAAGGGCATCGTTCAGGATTTAGCTATCCATATATATATATATATGATTTCTATTTGATCTAGAGTATGCGTCACCTCATGTATAAAGCCCAGATATATAACGGGTCTTAGATGATGGGCCTAAGACTCGCGATGCCCAATAGTCCAAAGGGTATGGTCTTTTAAGGCATAGAGGGTATAAATATAAGACTAAGTATTGGTTCTTGAGATCACATCTTTTGAATTAGAAATACAGAGAAATGTGGTGCCCTCTATAGCCTTAAAAGATCCATACCTTATCCATCTCGAGAAATAATGGACTCAGATATGTTCCAAAATAGAAGAAGGTATGTTTTAAATGAATTGATATATATATATATATATATATATATATATATATCTGTGTTTGGGTGATCATATTGAATAAAGAAATCAAACACCAAAAATGCAGCAAAAATCGTCAAGACACCCATGGCCTACTTAGTCTAGGTTTGTTAATGGCCCACGATAATCCTATTTTTAACTTATTTTTTATATTTTAAAATTTGTTTTAAAAATAATTTTTACATATAATATTTTATTTTTAATCTTTCCTCATATTTATATAATTATTTTTTAAAAACGAGTAAAAATAATAAAAAAATATATTTTTAAAAAATATTATATTTTCTATTTTAAAAATAAAAAATTATTTTCTATTATTTGATTATTAAATATATTTTCCCTTTTTTTTTACCTAAAATATTTTTAATATTTTGATTTTGGTATAACCATATGATTGAGTTTATTACCGAATTCTTAAATAATACTTTAATTTAAAACTTACAATATATATTTATTATTTTTTTAGCATGGAAGAAAGATGATTTAATTGCGTACCTACATGTTTTTTTGACCATTTAAAAGAGTGGAAAATTCTTGGAACCCTTCCTTCCAAGTTTATAAAACAATATTGAATCTTTAAAATCTTGAATTACTCGGAAAATTTTATATTGACTTAGAATTCAATTAATTTAGCAAATATAAATAAAACTCTGTTGTTTATGTATATAGGGTTTATTATACTTTATCCCTCTAACTTATAGCATATTTTATATATTATCTCATTGAATTTACAATCGAACAATGTACCTTTCATATTTTATAATTACATGTAATATGCATTTTTTAAGTGACAGTATTACCTTAATTGGACCGAAGATGCATGTGTTAGTGTTATTCACGTGACCTATTTAAGTGAGAGTAAAAGTATCATTTCATTTCAAAACCCTATCCAAGTCCTCATCTACCTTCGTTCTCCTCTTTTTTTTTCTTCCTCCCCAAATTGCAACCAAATCATAGGGAGTGAAAATGATAAGAAAATTGTGATGATGCAATATCTTTCTAAACCTTCATTTTCCTTCTCTTCTTCTCTCCTCACTCTTTCTCTCTCTATTCCCTTTCTATTGAAAATTCCATGTTATAAAAGTGCTTTGTTTTTTTTTTTCAAAAAGCTTGATTTTTTTCTCCCAAATTTCCTCAAAACTTCCACCAACTTTCTAAAACATAAAAATGAAACCCTAACCCTAACCCTAACTCTAACTCTGAGTAGTATACATGTTTCGTGTGATTTGGGTGTTATGTTAGGTTTGTTTGATTGTTATTGTTTTTATGGGTTTTTGCGCCTTGTTTGGTTGACAAGAAAATCAATTGATTTTTTTTTTCATTATAAATTTTGAATATGGGACTATTTGAATTAGTTGAGGTAATTTTTTAATAATATTATTTTTTTTTTTGTAAAACTTTTTGAGTTTGGTTCCATTCACCATAAGATTTGTATATCTTGTTCACCGAAATTATAATTTATGAGGCCGAAACTTTAGGAAAATTCCAGCTGGCAATCAAAGGATGAAGAAGAGAGTTGGGTTGGGGATTTGAGTGTTTTGAAATGAAATGACTATTTTGCCGTTAGTCTCCGCACATGTTTTTCCATCCAAAAAATAAATAACATCGTATATTAAAAAAACCTATATTGCATACAATATAAAATATAAGAGTACATTGCTCAATTTTAAACTCGATAAAACGTGTAAAACATGGTATAAGTTGAAGAATAAAGTGTAACAATAAAAAAACCTATATTGCATACAATATAAAATATAAGAGTACATTGCTCAATTTCAAACTCAATAAAACGTGTAAAACATGGTATAAGTTGAAGAATAAAGTGTAACAATATATATATATATAAAGGATACAACCTCTGTTCAAAAGATGAAAAATAAAAAAATGCTAATTCATCATATATTCATTTATCAACTCCCATCATTTTCTTCTCTTTTCTTTTATTAATCACCGAACATATCTCTTTTTCAGAAATTATTAGGATTGATTGTATTAGTTATTTTTTACTAGAAGGGTAGTTTTGTCATTATTGTAAGCTGAGCTATTTTTGAGTTGTTTTGTTCAGTTTGTTGTTAAGTTTTGTTTCTGTTTTTCTGGTTCAGTTTTTGTTGAGCCATTTTACTCTATTATATAACAGAGCAGCCTTGTATTTTGTGACAAGAGGAATGAAGAGAATTCTTTTCATCTTTTCTCTCAATTCTTTCTTCAGATTTCTTTTTCTAACATGGTATCAGAGCCATCCATTTAGGGTTTCAAATCCCTAATTTCTATTTTTTTTCTTCTCTTTCTCTGTTCTTTGTTCTCGATCGTGTTCATGGCGAAAGGTGGATCTGGTAATGGTAATCGCGGTGGCCAGGTGAATTCTGAGATTGTTGTTGTTGAAGATTCGAGTAGTCCCTATTTTCTTCATAATGGAGATCATCCAGGGCTCAATCTTGTTTCAAATCTTTTGACTGGAGCGAATTATCATACCTGGCGTAGAGCGATGCTGATGGCTCTCACAGCGAAGAACAAAGTTGGTTTTGTGGATGGTACGATTTCTAGACCTATGTCTCATGATTTGATTTACGGTGCTTGGAATAGATGTAACAGTATGATTTCTTCATGGATCATAAATGCTGTTTCAAGAGAAATTGCAGATAGTCTTTTATATTTGGATTCTGCTTGTGATATCTGGAAAGATTTGAATGATAGATTTAATCAGGGTAATGGACCTCGAATTTTTCAAATTAAGAAGCAATTATCTGCTCTTAATCAAGGTTCATTGGATGTCAATTCATATTTCACTAAATTGAAGATTCTTTGGGATGAATTGAGGGAGTTTCAACCTGTTCCAGTATGTCATTGTGGTGGATTGAGAGTCTGGACAGATTATCAACATAGGGAGTATGTTTTACAATTTCTTATGGGTTTAAATGACTCTTATGCTCAGATTAGAGGACAAATTTTGATGATGGATCCCTTACCTGCTATTAATAAAGTGTTTTCTTTGGTTATTCAAGAAGAACGTCACAGGACTGTTGGTTATTCTTATTCTGGTTCTCACAATTCTGATCCTATGACATTTGGCTCTAATTCTAATGCACCAGCAGGAAGTTCAGGTGGCTCTAAAACTAGAAGGGATAGAATTACTTGTTCTCATTGTGGTTTCCAAGGTCATACCAAAGATAAATGCTATAAACTTGTTGGGTATCCACCGGGATAGAAATTCAAAAATAAAGGCCCTAATTCAAGCTCAATGGCTAACAATTCAGAAGTCCTCGAGTCTTTGAATGCAGGTTCTTCTGAATCCACTGTTTCTTCCCTCACTACCATGCAGTGTCAACAATTGATTCAACTCTTAACCAACCAATTAAGCTCTACTTCTTCAGCTTCCACAGAGAATTCTTCAACAGGACCATCAGTGTCTAATTTTGCTGGTAATAAAGTTAAAATCCAAAATAAAGGTTGGATTATTGATAGTGGGGCCACCCATCATGTTTGCAATGACATTTCTCTATTTGATTCTTCTATTGATGTTCAAAATGTCCGAGTTACTTTACCTACTGGTATTACTGTCCCTATTGATAGAGTTGGTTCGGTCATTCTTTCGAAGGATGTCAAGCTTCTAAATGTGTTGTTTGTGCCTACTTTCAGATATAATCTACTTTCTGTGAGTGCATTTACAGACACTTTATCTCTTTCAATGGTTTTTACTCCTGATGCTTGCATTATTCAGGAACCATCTCGGGGCAAGATGATTGGGAAGGGTAGCAGGAAAGGTCAGTTATATCAGCTGGATTTTGACAGTTTTGTTGCTGATAAAGCTTTTGTTGCAGCTTCTCGGATTCCTACTTCTAATATTCTTTCTTTGTGGCATTCTAGACTTGGACATCCTTCTTTTAGTCGTTTAAAAGGTCTACAATCTATATTGGATTTTGATTCAACCTTTGATCTTACTCCCTGCAATGTATGTCCTTTAGCTAAGCAGCGTTGTCTGCCTTACATTTCTCTTAATAAAAGATGTTCTTCCACTTTTGATCTTTTGCATCTAGATATATGGGGACCTTTTTCTGTTGGCAGTGTTGAAGGCTACAAATTTTTCTTGACTATAGTTGATGATTATAGTCGAGTAACTTGGGTTTATATGTTGAAGAATAAATCTGAAGTTCAAAAATATATTCCAGATTTCTTTGCTTTTGTAAAGAAGCAGTTTGGTAAGGAAGTTAAGGCCATAAGATCAGATAATGCTCCAGAATTATTTCTTTCCAATTTCTATCATTCTCTTGGTGTCATACACTATCGTTCTTGTGTTGAAACTCCTCAACAGAATTCTGTGGTAGAAAGGAAACACCAGCATATTCTAAATGTGGCCCGTGCTCTTCTTTTTCAGTCCAGCCTTCCTGTCTGCTACTGGAGTGACTGTATACTCACTGCAGTATACTTAATCAATAGAACACCAAGTCCTTTTCTAAACAATAAGACTCCTTTTGAAATCCTACATGATAAGCTGCCTGATTATAGTCATTTGCGGGTCTTTGGTTGCTTGTGTTATGTTTCTACTTTGAAAGCTAACAGGACAAAATTCTCACCTCGAGCCAAAGCAGCCGTTTTTCTTGGTTATCCCTTTGGTTTTAAAGGGTACAAATTACTGGATATAGAGACACGTTCCATATCTATCTCTAGAAATGTTATTTTTCATGAAGAGATCTTTCCTTTTTCAAAGACAAATCCCTGTTCTTCTCCTGATATTTCTTCTGATTTGTTTCATGATCGAGTTCTTCCTTGTATTGCTGCTGATAATGATCAATCTTCCTCAGTTCTTCCTCGTGTTATTTCACAGCCACCTCTTCAAGTTGCTCCTTCTTCACGACCAACAAGAGTCTCCAAACAACCTTCATATTTGAAAGATTATCACTGCTCTTTAATCAACTCTGTTGCTCATGTTGAAACTCACTCCACTTCTCATCCCATACAACATTTTTTGAGTTATGATAAGCTCTCTTCTTCTTACAAACTTTTTTCTCTCTCAGTTTCCATTATTTCAGAACCCAGCTCTTTTGCAAAGGCTGCTGAAATACCAGAATGGAGGGCTGCCATGGATTGTGAATTAGAGGCTCTTGAGGAAAATAAGACCTGGTCCATTGTTAGTTTACCTGTTGGTAAGCACCCTGTTGGCTGTAAATGGGTGTACAAAGTTAAACATAAGGTTGATGGTACCATAGAACGGTATAAAGCTCGTTTAGTGGCAAAAGGGTATACTCAACGTGAAGGCATTGATTATGTTGATACTTTTTCACCAGTGGCAAAACTAGTGACTGTTAAATTGCTTTTGGCTATTGCTGCTGTTAAAGGTTGGCATTTGTCACAATTGGATGTGAACAATGCTTTCCTTCATGGAGACTTGAATGAGGAAGTGTATATGAAGTTACCTCCTGGTTATAATAGAAAGGGGGAGTCTTTGCCTTCGAATGCTGTTTGTTTGCTTCATAAATCCTTATATGGTCTCAAACAAGCCTCAAGACAGTGGTTTTCTAAGTTTTCTACTGCCATTATGGGCTTGGGATTCAGTCAATCTCCTTCCGATCATTCTCTTTTCATCAAAAATGTTGATGGCTTGTTCATTGCTCTTCTTGTTTATGTTGATGATGTGATTATAGCTAGTAATAATCAAGGGGCCATTGCTGATTTGAAATCTGAGTTGAATAAACTCTTCAAACTGAAGGATTTGGGTGATGTCAAGTATTTCCTTGGTCTTGAAATTGCTAAATCCTCTACTGGAATCTGTGTTTCTCAGCGAAAATATGTTCTTGATTTGCTTTCTGATTTCGGGTATTTAGGTTGCAAAGCTGCTAGTACACCTATGGAAGCTAATGTCAAGTTATCCATGGATGAGGGGGTTGATCTTCCTGATGTTAGCTTGTATCGTAGGCTACTTGGGAAGCTGTTATATTTGACATTAACACGACCTGACATTTCTTATGCTGTAGGTCGACTTAGTCAGTTCATTTCTCGTCCTAAATTGCCCCATTTACATGCTGCTCAAAGAATCCTTCGTTACCTTAAAGGTAATCCTGGCATGGGTTTGTTCTTTCCTAGTAATTCAGAGCTTCGTTTGATGGCTTATACTGATTCAGATTGGGCTCGTTGTCCCGATTCGAGAAGATCTGTTACTGGTTTTTGTGTTTTCTTGGGGAATTCTTTGGTGTCATGGAAATCCAAGAAACAACACATTGTTTCTCGCTCTTCTGCTGAAGCTGAGTATCGTGCTATGGCCAATACTTCTTGTGAGATTACTTGGCTTCTTGCTCTTCTCAAGGACTTTGGTATAGATCATTCTGCTCCTGCTCTTCTTTTTTGTGACAATCAGTCTGCTTTACATATGGCTGAAAATCCCGTGTTTCATGAACGCACAAAACACATTGAGATTGATTGTCATCTTGTTCGAGACAAGGTTCAAAGTGGGGTTCTCAAGCCTATGTTTGTTTCTACAGAACACCAGTTAGCAGATGTTTTGACAAAAGCCCTTCATCCTTCTTCTTTTAAGCTTCTTATTGGCAAGATGGGTCTAAAGAACATCTTTAGTCCATCTTGAGGGGGAGTATTAGGATTGATTGTATTAGTTATTTTTTACTAGAAGGGTAGTTTTGTCATTATTGTAAGCTGAGCTATTTTTGAGTTATTTTGTTCAGTTTGTTGTTAAGTTTTGTTTCTGTTTTTCTGGTTCAGTTTTTGTTGAGCCATTTTACTCTGTTATATAACAGAGCAGCCTTGTATTTTGTGACAAGAGGAATGAAGAGAATTCTTTTCATCTTTTCTCTCAATTCTTTCTTCAGATTTCTTTTTCTAACAGAAATCATCATAGTCGTCCTCTTCATCACAACAATCGTCACATGCCAATTCATTGTCATCATCACATGCAGCAGTGTACCCCTGCTGCAGACAATCCCCTGAAATATTCAGGTTCAGTTGCACGTCTACCGTTGGTTGGACGTGCACTTGAGGCCTTGGTGGTAGCTGAGACCGCGGTGGCGTTACCACGCGAGCAAGCGGCTGGCCAAACTCGAACGTGAACTTGACAGCCCCTTGTTCGCCTCCGGAAGAATTCGTCACCGGATAACAACCGCTGCTGGAAACGTCGCGGTTCCCAACCTTGTCAAAGAGTGACTTCACCGGGATGCTGAATTCTCCAACGATCTTGTCCCCGAGAGATCGCTCGCAGTAGAATTGGAAGTTGAGGCGCTGGAGGTTGCGGTGGAGGGAGGGGTCATGGAGGGTGAAACTGAATTGGGTTTTCCAGGTGGGGTCGGTGCCACCTTCATAGTCCACAGTGGTGGAGTTCCATTTGCCAGCAGGAATAAAGGGATCGCCGGAGATGGAGACCAGGGCGTAGACCTTCATCCGAAATATCCTCCTCACGTCCTGAAGATCTTCAGCCGAAATATTTCTCATAACCAAAGATCTGCAGAGCTCCATGGTTGATACTTGATAGAGAGCAGAGGTTTGAGTCCTCTTGTATTTATATCCCTTAGGAGCTTGACCAAGTTCATCTCCTTCACTCATTCCTCTCTATCTCCTCCACATCTGCAAAGACTGGAATCTTGACTTCGTCTTCCCTATAAACCTACAGTCTATTAAGCGTTTGAAATTCTACAGAGGACCAAGCCGACTCCCACTGCAGGACATTTGATGGGACAGAAGTACTGTAGACGCTGGCTTCACTTGTTATATTAGAAAATTCAACACGCTTTCCTACATAATTAAATTGTTTAGGTAATGTATATCATATTAAATTTAAAATAATTATATAAAATAAAAAATATATAATAATTTTTAATTTTTAAAATTTTATATTTCAAATTAAATGATAAAAATAAAATAAATATATTAATATTAAAAATTTTATTAAAAAACATATATAATGTTTAAGTGTGAATATATATTTAAGATTAAAGAAAAATTATAATATTTAATTTTATTTATATGTTTGTGTATTATATTATTTTTAAATTTTAAAAATTATTATATTAATTAATTTATATTATTTCCATATTTATTATTATATAATATTATAAAAATAAATATGAATGTAAATATTTATATTTATTTAATGGCTTTAGGATGAGAGTGAAAACTATTTTCTAATTTCTACTTCCTCAAACAGAATTTTTTTTTTTTTTTTTTCTGAAGAACAAAAAACTATTTTTGGAAAAAAATTACTAGACAAAGCCAATATGAAACCAATTTTGAGTTTGAATTGGTGTTTTCTTTAGTTCCAAATGGGTATGTGGTTCAAACTTAACTCTTTCCTAATGGTCTTTGCATACCTTTGAACTCCAAATGACCAAAATCCATATCAATTTTAAACTATGTTATCTCCTTCCACATAGTTTACTTCAATTATTCGTATCTTCCTCGTTTCAATTCAAATTCATGATCCATTTCAAGCAGTAGACTTCTAACCTCTTAAGCTTCAAATCAATATAGGGCTTTCCCTAAAAAACTCATGGGAGACAACCTAGAATTTAGCTTAAATTTAATTCAAATTTAGGCTTGTGTTGTTGCCTAAGGTTAAGTTCCAATTTTCAATTTGAACTTGATAACAATGCTTCAAACCTTCTTTATCATAGTTAGTTGCCTTCTACCTCTTTCTATAACATATATTTTTCATCATTCATGCTCACAATTTTCTCATTTTACCTTTATTTGGACTCTCATCATGTTTCATAAGTCTTAATTCTTTAGGTATAATTAACTTTTCCTTTGACTTAGTTGAAAATGACATTTACACATAGCATTCTTATAATCCTTTTAACATGGAACTAAGCTCAAAATAAAAGTTAGATTTATAATTACGATCTTATTATCAAT
Source organism: Vitis vinifera (assembly GCF_030704535.1). Taxonomy (NCBI): domain Eukaryota; kingdom Viridiplantae; phylum Streptophyta; class Magnoliopsida; order Vitales; family Vitaceae; genus Vitis; species Vitis vinifera. Next base: position 3,149,258 of record NC_081811.1, on the reverse strand, counting down.
TTGAAATAAGTTAAGTGATTCAAGCCTTTTATGTTACAAAATTCGTATTGTTTATGTGCTATTAGAGTATACATTTGAACTCCAATCACTAATCTTATTTTAAAACATCTATACTTGAACATTACACTTATATATCTAGTTTCGTAAGAGTGATCGTCGTATTTCCCTTGAATCTTTGAAGGTTGTGAAGAAAATGTGTATTTTAGCTTGAAGTTGTATAGGTAATTATTATCATCCTTGGAATAATGGAATATCTCAAGGTTTACAATGGAGTGAGAGACTGTGGATTTGAGTGGATTGCTAAACCACGATAAAATCCTTTTGTTTGCAATCTCTTTTCCTTTACTCTTTTTATTTTTGATATTTTAATTTCTTTATTTGCTAGCATATACTGATTGAATTAAAATTTAGATATTGATTAAATTAAATTTTGATAAAAAAGAAGTTAAGAAAAAAAAAACCATCACCCATTTCACCACCTCTTCATTAATTACCTAAGGGCTAAGATTTGTCATGGTTTACTATTATCTATTAAGTATTTTTACGTAAATATTCATTATTAATTAATTCTTAATAATTCTGATAAATAATTTTTTAATCACATTTATAAAATATATTCTATTACTAATAAATACATTTAAGAAATAATAATTGGTTTGAAATTTGATAATTATATCTAAAATTAGATAATCATGAATTGTCTTAAAATTATTATTTTCTCTTCACTTTTTATGTGTTTTAGAGAATAAAATTTTTATTTATGTGTACACTCAGACATTTAAGTAACAAAAAAGTAAAAATACGAAATACAAAGACTAAAATGTAAATTATTAAAAATGTTTTAGCACTTTTTCTTATTAGTTTGCCATTCATTTTGCTTTGATATTATTTATATATATCAACTAGAAATTCAAAATATTGAAAAATAATTATCATGCATATTATTTAATAAAGAATTTAGATTTTTTTTTCATAGCATATTGTCATAGGCATAAAGTTCCAACACAACGAATCAAAGGGGCTCAGTCTGCACACCATGTATTTCAAGCCACTATGTTGACTAGTTTTGTTTTGTCATAAACTCAATAGGGGAATGAGTCCAACTCCTAACCAGTTTGTATAGCAAATGATCAAGCTCTTCTTTATTGTAAAGTCATTGACCAGCGACAAGCGACAACCTCCCCAAACTTAAAGGAATTCATCTGCCTAAACTCTAAAGAATCATTCCAACATCACAAACACGCCATTTCCCTAGAGCAATTCCTATTACATTCAACTCAAACCAGTCAACATACTAGTCTTGATCAACACTTTCAATACGGTCACGAACATTAAACAAATAGTTTGTGACAATATGCTATAAAAAAATGTGGTGTAAATAATAACAAATAAATAATTCAAAATTATTTAATTAAGACTTTTTTATATATATAATAAATGCATAACATTAATTTCACTTTTCTACCACATTATGAATGTGCTTTGTGGTTTGCAATAAATTAATTTGGTCACAATCTTAATTATCTAAATTATTATATTATAATCCAAGAAAATACTCTATTGATTATTTTTAAAAGTATTTTTGCATTTTAATTATCTTTATTTTTATGGGTAATTATGTTAGTGAATTTCGAATCTCATAAAATAAAATAAAAACCACTTTTCTCTTGTTTATTTTTTATTTACTTTTATCAATTCATCAATTTACTTGGAAAATTTTAATTGAATATTTTATAAAAATATATTTTGTCAAAGGCTACATTACTTAGGTTGTAATTTGGGCTGGTTGGATAGGTTGATGGCTAACCAGAGCCAAACCCAAATTAAGAAACAATTAATTGAAATTCAATCCATGTTTGACATGTAACCCTAAATACTCAACTAAGTTTAACCGAACTTCATTTTTCTAAAGTCAAAATGAACTTAAGATTAATTGAGTTTAACTTGGGTTGGTTGAGTTAAACTCAGGTTAATAAAGTAAAACTCAAGGTAGTTGGATTTATTGGATTGCATCTTTCAAAATCCATTCATGGTGGTTTTTAAAAAACTTTTAAATAAGATAAAATTTTAAAATAACAATAAAAAGCAAAATAAACTTATATGTCTTTAAAAAAAATGAAAAAAATATATGATATTTTTAAAACCTAAAAAAAAAAATGAGCATTATTATATAGGATAATAAATATTATAAAAACATTAAATCGAGCTTGAATTAGGCTCTGATTGTTCCAACATTAGCTCAAACATAATCAAAGTTGAGTTCAAATTAAGAAAACTTAACTCTAGTTTAACCAAGTATTAAAAATATTTACTTAAATCCATATAAATATTGGATTAGGTTCAGATCGGGTGAGTCAACGTGATCAAATTACGAAATAAAATAAAATTACACCAGAAATTGACTTCAGCTGAGTCTTCCCATGCTTGACTCGGTCCCCTCCGTGCTCTTGGCTGATTCATTTTCCTACTGGGCTACTGGCTATTATATAAATATAATTGCCCTCTTTCAATATAACAGTGGATTTAATTTTTTAGATAAAAAATAATTTATGAATTTGGTGAATTTATCATTTTTAATAGAAATTATTTATAAATCTAGAATTTAGTTAGTTTATCAGAGAATTTATGCATGGCATATATTTAATTATTTATAATATTATTATTTATTATTTAATTTAAAAAATATTCATATGTCATTGAAATAAAAATGTGGAGACGTGCTCGAAGGGAAGATGTGGGTTACGCAATTAATGCTAGACGTAGAGCTCACTTCACTTGCTAACGTCAATGGAGGACGTAATGCGTACGTTGGAGACTTTCAAGTATTTTTAATAATTGGTGGAATTGATGCTTGCTTATTTAAGAACATAGAGGGAAAAAAATATTTTTAATTCTTTGTTCCCTCTAAATTTTTCAAATTTTTAATTTTTTTTTTCACTTAAGCGGGTAATAATATTTTGTAAAACTCGGACTACACTTTAAAATTGATATGAACAATATCCGAAAAAATAAAAAGATGAAAATATTAAAAAATTGAAAATAGTACAAAGAATGTGAAGAGGGTATAAGAACATCCTTACATTCTTGATATTTTTCTCATATTTTTTGTACTTTTCAAACGATTTTTTTAATTTTTAAAGTTTTTTTTACCTCATTTAGCAATAATATTGTGTAAAAACATTAAGTGTTTATTACATTTTACCTTATAACGTACCTTCATACTTCGTAGATGTGTTTAAATGAGGGTAAAATCGTCATTTCAATTTAAAAATTTCCAAAACTTCAACCTTATCCTCTTTCATTCGATTGGAATTTTCCAAAAAAAATTTAAAGATTAAAATACTAAAAGGGTCATAGAATTAGGAATAATAGCAAATTTTCTTTTCCTTAAAATTCTTATTTCAAAATTTTCTTTATTTTATTACTTCATAGAAAATTTCCATAAAAGGTAATAATTAAATTAAATATTTTAACATATTTTATAATTGGTTATCGTAATAGATGATAACAACGTGTGGTGCATGATATTAATTCCTTTGGCAACCGGTTGGTAAGATTGGTTAACCTGAAGAATCGGTTTTTTTTTAATTTTTTTATTCATGCTGCTTGCCATGTGTCTTGACCCTATTGGCTCAGAAAGGTGGGTATCAGTGATTAATCCAACACGTAGTGCTCACTTCACTTGGTAATGTGAATGGGGAGACTTGTAGTATTTTTAATAATTGTTGGAATTAATGCTTGCTTATTTAAGAACATATAAGGAAAAAAATATATATATTATTTTTATTTTTTGAAAATGATTCAATTTAGAAAGGATAATTTATGAAATCGTGTGATTAAACAAGTTTGCTATTAATTAATTTAAACTTAGAGAAGTTGGTAAGGGAGCACGATCCCCTAATTAAATTAAATTAAATATTCGATCAACCATCCAACTTGATGATTGAAGTCAACACCCATCTCTCCTACCCCTTATTTATTTAGATATTAGTGGATTTTCTTTTGTATTATTTTTGATAAATTTAAAATTAATCTAACAAATCAAGCTTACTAATAATCTCTGTCACACTTTAATTTATGTTAAAGAATGACTTTCGACTTTCTCTTGGACTTTGGCTAAAGGTTTGATAAGATCATTTTAACAATTTTTTTTTTTTGTCTAAGAAGAGCATTTTGACTAAGTCAACGGATGGTGATGTTCTAACAAATATGAAACAATCAAAGGACAAGAAGTCTCCATCATCAAGGGAGAGATCATAAAAATATATGCAAATACTCAAATTTTATGTTAAGAAACATGACATGTATATTGAGATTACATCTTATAATCTCGAGTCCTTTGAAAAATTGGTAGATTAACATGATATTTTAGTTTGATTTGATCAAATTTTATTTGTCTTTTCATGTGTAAAAGTCATAGGTGAGAAAATGTATTAAAAAACATGATATGCATATTGAGTTAAAATTCTACAAGTTTAAATTTTTAAAAAAATTAGTAATTCAATATGGGATCAAAACTTAGTTTAACGGAAAATCGCTTGAACCCGTTCTTTTTAATTTGCATTTCTCTTATTTGTTTGTTAGATATGTATGCAAATTTTATTTGTCTCTTTATACACGAGGGTATTAAGGAGCATGATATATATATATATAGTTCAATATTTTATGCCCTTAATTCTTTATTTTGCAAGTTATTATTTATCATCAATTAATAAACTAGTGATCAATCAATATTTTTTAAACAACATGAGATTAGAATTTCTATGAGGGCCAAGGATGTGTTTTTGAAATTTGGATGAGAGAGGGCACAATATTTACACCTCTAGAGAGTAGTACATGGTACATGAGTGCGAAACCCTAATTTCCTAATAATAATATTGCACAAATGGACTGGCTAAGCTAATTACACATGTAGCCTAATCCAGACAAACTCAAACATTTTCCATTTTTTGTATCGATGAAGTTGAGTTGCGGCTGAGATATTTTCACCGGTCGGCTTCATCATCGTATGAACCAGAAGAGTAATATGCGTCATCTTTATCGCTATCTGGATAATGTTCAAAGGAACTCGGGAAAGACCCGCTAGAATTAATTTGGTCGTAGCTCGGTGCGCTTGGAAGACTGGATGACCGGAAATTATATGAAGCGTACTGGACCTGATTTGTGTGAAGATCATTTCGTCGTTGATCATCATAATTGCAGGCTTGTTGACGGCTATGGATGTAACTGCAGGGGTCGTTTGAAGGGTACCCACTGTAAAGTTGAGGTGGCTCTTCATGATTGAAGGTGTTGTTTCTCGGCAGCTGCTGCGGCGGCCATGGCGGTGCCGGCCGTATGAGGCGAGGGAGGGACTGCCCGAACCGGAAGGAGAGCTTGAGAAAGCCCTTTTCACCGCCTGAGGGGAGCTTCACAGGAAAACTGACATGGTAGAAGGAGTCGAGCACTCCGGCAAGGTCGAACAGGCACTTGACTGGAACGATGATTCCTCCTATGTAACGGTTGTGGTGGAAGGTCCGTTCGCAGTAGAATCTAAACATGAGGTGGAGGCGGTTGGTGAAGAGGGAGGGATCATGGAGAGTGAAGTGGAAGAAGGTGTTGTTCCATCTGGGGCATGTCCTACCTTGGTAGTCGACGGCGGTGGAGTACCATCTGTTGGGGTCGATGAAGGGGTCGCCGGAGATGGAGACGATGGCGTAGACCTTCATCTTCAAGATGAGCCTGACATCTTCTAGGTCTTCTGCAGAAAGGTCTGTGATATCAAAAGATCTGCAGAGTTCTTCCATGCCTGATGGAGATGATGATGATGAGGACGACAAGAGAGGTAGAGATGTAGAGAGATCCAAAGGAGTCCTGAAATTTATGGTGGCTTCACGGCTCCTTTGTATTAGATTGATGTTTGAAATGATCAAAATTTGAATTACGGGCTCCCATGCTGCTTCATGGATAGCGGGTAGAGAGGAGAGAGGATAGAAAGAAAATTCATGGAAATTCACAACACAGGTGTCATATTATAGATTTATAGATGGCATCTTTTGGATAAGATTTTTCTAAAACCCCCACTTGTCAAGGAAAAAAATATATATATAAAAATAAAACACCCACTTGCTGACAAAATTAAATAGACTTGGTATGACACTATTTCCATATATATATAAAAACATATTTTTTTATTATTGGCTAATTTTTTTATTTTTAAAAACATATTTTTTTTAAAACATAGTTTATTACATATTTTAATTAAAAATTAATTTTAATTAATGATTTTTCTAAGAGCTGCCGCAATAGGAAAGTGATACGAAATTTGTCGTTAATTGTAAGTCTTAAAAAATGGTGACGAGTGAAGAGTGTTGGTCCAAGAAACACAATTTAATAACGTGCGTACATGCTTTCTTGACCATTTAAACGAGTGGGAAACTCTCTGGAAACCTCTCTTCCCAGTTGATAAAACTACATTGAATCTTTAAAACCTTGAATTTGCAGAAAAATCTTATATTGACTCGAATTCAATTGAAAATGTAATGTTCAGAATGATTGCTTTTTAAGGCTGCGCATAGTTTGATTTTTTCCTTTCTTTCTCATGACGTAAACATGAGACATGAATTTTTTATTTTTTTATTTTTTATTTTTCTTTTTTGGCTATAGAGTCGACACATTGAATGTTGTTGGTTGGAAGACTCCCAGTCATCTAACAGAGCAACGGAAGATTTAAGACACTAAACCCCAATAAATATGCCAATGAATTTCCATGAAATTGTTGATTTTTTCATAATTATTCATTAAAGTCTAATATCGATGATGTTATGAAAGTGCATCAAAGAAAGATTAACAAATGTAAGAATGGTACACTTGCAAAATTTTTTTGAAGCTCTTCAATATATATGATGCTAAAGGTTGGTTTATACGAGAGCTTTAGGTACGAGTTTTGGAGTGAAATTACTAAATTAGCCATTTTCGGTTCAATTCATTAATCGATAGAATAAAAAATCATTCTCAAACTTTAATAGAAATTAAATTCAACACTTACCCTTTGCATTTTTTATTAATTCAATAATATAATTAATTTCAACGCATATAATTTAGAACTGAAGTTTTTCAACACATAATTTCAGTTTTATCAAACACCACCTGTTACTTTATGCTTAGTTCTTGGAAATCTCTACGTTTGGTGTTTGGAATTTTTGAGGGAAAATTTAATAAAAAAATAGAATGAAAAAATTAAAGAAAAGAAAAGAAAAAAAAGTAAAAGTAATAAAATATTTTTACAAGTATACTCAAAATTATTTACGCGACAATTGACGTGGATGATATCACAAATAAAATTGACATTTTAAGAAATAGTCAAATGAATTATTAAAAAGTACCTATATTTTAAATAGATAAAAATAATACTAATTTAAAAATTTTAAGTTTTATTTTCATATATTTTATCAAAACACATTTTTTTAAAGGGAGTGTTTGGTACGTCGAAATAGGGAATGGAAATGAATATTTTGTTTCCATTCCTATTTCTTAATGAATAGAAATGAATTTAACGATTATATTTCTACCATTTGGATGAACTTAAGAATACAAGATTGGAATGATTATTTATTTCCATTCCAATGTTTGATAATAATAGGAATGAAAATGAAAAAGAAATAAATTTACAATAAGGGGGTGTTTGGTACACGGGAATAGGGAGTGGGAATAGACATCTCATTCCTTTTCTCCCTTATTCCTATGTTTGGATAAATGTTAAGAAGGCGGAAATGAAATAAAAAATTATTCCAGCAGAAATCAAATTCAACTTATGAGTCGGATTTGCATTCATTAAAAGTAGGTGGTATTCTGATTCATTAAACTTATTTGATAATATAAAATAACCTAAATTACTATTTTACCCTCTTATCTTGTTTTTCAAATCCGATGTTTATCTTCTTTGTAAAGGTAGAGATCCATTCATCATCCACTTCTTATCTTCTTTGCAAAGCTAGAGACCACTCATCATCCAATTCTCTACAACAAGTGATTCTTTCAAATTGAATCAATTAAACCTTCCACGATATTTAAAAAAAAAAAATCAATTTCTAATTTATAGGGTTTTGGATGTTCATTTTGATTATTGGATCTAGGATTCGTCATTGTTTGCTGCAACTAGGTTCTGAAAAACATTTGCTAGCTTTGAGAATTTAAATATTATAATAAATAATTTTTTTTTGAAAAATATAATTTTATAACTACTTAAGCATGACAAATTATTCAAATTTTTAATAAAAATAATAATTGAATATTTGTGCATTAGGGTTATACGATTTTTTATGGTTAATTTTTTATTTATTGAGTATATATATATTTTTTAGTCTTATTATTTAATAACAAAAAACCTCTCAAATTTTATTTTTTTAAAATAGAAGTAAAGATAAAAAAATATTTTAAATTATATATAAGGATATTATTGTAAATTTATTTCTTTTTCATTTCCATTCCTATTATTATCAAACATTGGAATGTAAACAAATAATCATTCCAATCTTGCATTCCTAAGTTCATCCAAATGGTAGAAATGGAATCATCAAATTCATTCCATTCCACTAAGAAATAGGAAAGGAAACAAAATATTATTTCCATTCCCTATTCCGATGTACCAAACACCCCCTAATATCTTTCCATATAATTTAAAATAATTTTTTATTTTTATTTTTATTTTTAAAAAATAAAATTTGAAAGTTTTTTTGTTATTAAATAATAAAACTAAAAATATATATATACTTAATAAATAAAAAATTAATCATAAAAATCATATAACCCTAACGTACAAATATTCAATTATAATTTTTATTAAAAATTTGAATAATTTATTATGCTTAAGTTGTTATAAAATTACATTTTACCAAATATATATTTATTATAATATTTAAATTATATTCTAAATGTCGTGGAAAGTTTGATTGATTTAGTTGAAAATAATCACTTGTGGTATAGAAGTGGATGATAAATGGGTTTCTAGCGAAGATAAATATTTTGATAATTTTTTATTCCAATCTTCTTAACATTTATCCAAACATAAAAATAAGGGAGAAAATGAATGAAATGTTTATTCTCACTCTCTATTCTCACGTATCAAACATCCTCTAAAGATAGCTCTATTGGTTATAAATAAATAAGATAAAAGAGATTTAAAATTTAAAATAAATTAATTTTATTTTAAATTATTATTTTTAGGTGTTGACTGCGACATTAAATTATTTTATTAAAAAGAGATTAATCTATCTTAAATTAAATTATTAAGTAATATTATTGATTTAACAAAATCGTGTCTATTTCACTGTCGTGCCTGCAACTTGACGGTCTTCGGAGACTTTACCCAACGGAGAGCCAAGTCCTCCACAAATCTAAATTCACTGGAAATTTCGCGGAGAAAACGGAGTCATAACGGTTACTTCTATATCAAGCTATAATTCACCTTCAAACTTGATTATAAAAGGGTATAGGGATCTAGCAATAAGAAGTTGCAGGCTTGCAGCTATGGCGCCTTTCTACGGTTATGGTCCTCCATCACCACCACCACCGCCACCAGGAGGCGGCAACAAGTACTCGGCGGCTCCACCCTACTCGTGGCCCTATCCACCTCCCGCTCAATGGGTCTACCCGCCCCCTCCCCCTCCTTATTATCCAGGTTATTACCCACCTTACCATCCACCATATTACGGCTATGCAATGCAGCCGCTGCTGCCGCAACAACAGCGACACGGCGGGATTGGAGGTGTAGAAGTCGCTAGGGTGGCCTTTGCTGCCCTTACGATCCTCGGTCTGAACCCGTTTGGGTTCTAGATGGTGGACAGCTTCAACGTGGACAGACATATGTAAGTGAAGATACATGTCTAGCTAGACGTTTTATATGGCCTTTGCTTCTTTCTAAAAGACACAAGACAAAAACAAGTCAGTCTCCATTGAAAGACGGAGCCGGAGAATCATTTTCCGCCATCTATATAGCATTACTCTTTATGTGTGAAGTTAATCTGTGTTCTCTTTGTTTTGTACTCAGTAATCATATTAATAATAAATCTGTCCACCTCGCCTCGCAGTTTTTAATTTCGTATGGTGTAAATAGCTAAACGTATCTGTAGTCGAATTTCTTATTTAGATATAGAAGAGAGAGTTTCCCACTGCGCTTTTGATCCTTGCAGAACATCAGCCTTCATCAAAATCAGGTTCTTATAGAAAGAGAGAGTATCATGCTACAATATTGTGAACAGGTTCGGGAGTTTCCCCTTGATTAGCCACAAGTAATTCATACTTAATTAGTTGAGAAAAGAAGCAATGGAATCTCAAGTGCATCTCAACATCACCACATGCTTTTACCTAAAGATATATGGATTATATGTAGACTTCCTTAATTGATCTATTCCTTCGATATTTGGGAGCTGTGGATAGGAGAGAATATTCGCATTCAATTTTTCTTCTACAACCATCTGCATTCAGTCAACTAAAAGCATAGAAAGAAGGCATTAGTTCACATGGGTTTTGTAACGAACCACTCCCGTGGGATTAGGGAGGTCAAACAGGTAGAGACATTCTCGGCTCTAGGTACAAAGGACCTCCTGGCTTTAAAATAGGCCTACAAGATTAAAAGTAGTGACAACAACAGCAATGCCTTACATCCTAGAGAGAGGAGAGAGCTTCCAAAGTACTTGAAATCAATACAACTCCAAAGAAGAATAGTTCTAGTTAATTATTAACTCATAGCTATCGATTATCACTTCAAGTGATTTTGAGATGAGCCGCTTTCTGGGTGAGATTGAATTAGCGCAATATGGAGGTTTGAAAGAAAGCTATTAATTCAATGAAAATTGCATAACAATTTGAACATTGCTTCCCAATCCTTAAAACTATGACACCTCAAATACAGGAATACTAAATTAATATCAATACATGTCAGAAGTAGAGGTTTTTCCATTAAGGTATTTCAACTTTTCTTGGAATCCAAACAAGCATAGAGGAGGAGAATTTCCAAAAGTACACCGAAGATCAGCTATCCAAACCATGTGAGTTATAGACACGATCATGATCGCTACTAACAACAGCTGCATCAGACACCTTATCTCCCATTAAAATCATAGCTATGGCAGCCCCCAGCGTTTCCAGACTGATATCATCATTCTTCGTCGGCTGCTGATCCGGCAGCTCATGTTTCACAGGTGAATACCCATTCTCCGGCTCCGGAGGAGGATACCCTTGCGGCGGCTTTGACGAATGCCCACCATTTGAATGATACCCATCTGCTGTATTAGGAAAACCCACCGGCGGATAAAATTCCACCGCCGTTGTTTCTGGGTAAGGCGCCGCCACTGAGGGTGGAGCATATGGTGATCCGTACACTGTGTGAATGGGATATGCAGTCACCGGCGAGCATACCTGCGGAGTTGCACCTGGATGTGATCTCTCGCCGAACTTGAAAGAGAAGTTCAACTTGCCTTTGGGCTTCCCAGAGGGCTTTTTAACTTCGTATGTGACATACTTTGCGGACATGTCGTCCCCGGCGTGGTTGAGGAGCTCTTTGACGGACACGTTGGCTTCGCCGATATCCTTGTCGGCGCGGACATGCCGGCAGCAGCGGAGCTGGAAAATAAGCATGAGATGGTCCAATTGAGCCAGCGATTCATCGATGGTGAATTTCATAGTGAAGTTCCAAGTGGGGTTGGACCCACCGTCCTTGTGCACCGGCGTTTTCTGGAGGCTCTGAGGATCGCCAGAGACGGTGGCCACCACGTACACATCCATCTTGGAGATGTGTTTGACCTTTTTGATACCATTCGCTGAGACCAAGGTTATCTCCAGTGATCTGCACATTTTTTTTTTCAGTTTTCAGATGAAATGATCAAAACCCTAGAAGACTAAAAAGCGATGGAAGCCTTAAAAAATTGAAAATAGGCTTGCTGAGAAAGATCCAAGATTCGTCTTTTGAGGCCACGATAAGTCATTATTGATTCATTCAGCAGAGAATCAGAGAAGAAAAAGTCAAGCGTATTAAAGTAACCAAACAAAAAAGAAAAAAGTGTCACATCGAGGAGTGTTGCCCATCAGTATGCATTTGATGAAAGACACCGATTCCCATATTTAAAATTCTCAGAGTAGATCTTATTGATGAAAACAAATAAAAACTATTCATTAAAAATTAATTTTTAAGAACCCTGGTGAACAAATAGTCAATGGGCAAACCCAATGGAGTGTAAAGTTGGATGGACTGTTCCATCCATTATTTTTATTTTTATTTTTTTCTTTCTTTTTCTTTACTTCCAAACCATTTTTTGGTATATATGATGTGTTTTTACTCCAAAATTTGATTTGGAGAAATTTATTTTAATTAGAAAATAGATATGATTGATTTGTTGGATTATAAAATTTAAATCAATTTTGTTGCACTCATGTCAAGTTCATAAGGATTGAATTGCGCGATTGTAATGGTTGAGCAGCTTTTGCTGGAAAAAAAAAAAATTATATTGTTGAAATGATGAGCTTACAATTATTGTATATTTAATCCGTTTTTTTTTTTGTATTGATAAAATGACAAATTTTCCCTTATTATATATTTAACCCATTGATTTAACATTTAATTTTTTTTTAAGAATACTATTATTTTTTAAAAGAATACACTTACAATTGAAAAGAAAATGAGTGTTTCATCATTATATCAATTTTTTTTCCATTGACTATTAGATTTTGATATACTATATGGACGTAGAAATCTCATTGATCGTTGTATCATATTAAAAATTTCTTAAATTTCTTTAATTTTTAGTTGATTAGATTAACATAAGTATTTAATCATTTTTTATTGACATTATGAAAATTATAAAATAATTGAAAAAAACCTAGTATCTTCACTTTGGAAATGTTACCAATGGTTTAGTCATTAAGCAATTTAGGGCCTTTTTACTATAAGGTTTTAATTCTTGGATGGACCATTAAATTTTATGTTTAACAAATGTAATTATAAAAATGTTTTTATTACGTTTAACCTACTCCTTGGTGAGAAATCAGACGTAAGAAGCAATTTCTCCAGTCTAATATTTAAGCAAAAAAAAAACAAAAAAAAAAGCATTAGAAATGTAAGAAAATAGTTGTATTACATCAAATATTAGCATATTTCTTTGTTTGGTGAAGTTGAATGAGATATTCAAAATTACAGAATTGAAATTTCCCAACCCAAATTTGACATTTCCAAGTTGGGGTGAGCTCAATGCCTTTGAATTGCTTCTTAGGAGATGCTCCATCTTTTCGAGCAAATCCATGTAAAGTGTTGCCCTTCAATATCTTATTCCTCCTTGATTTAGTAGAATTCTTGTACAACACCATCATGGTCTGTCATGCTACAATCCTTGTAAAGTTACAATTTTGTGTCTCATTCAACTCTTTGCAAGAAGTACTTTGAAACTAAGAGAAGAGAATGCGGATCGATCAGGTGTTCAACCAAGTTGAAGGCTTAGATATGTGTTTTGAAAGAGAGAATGGAATACTACATTCACCTTTTTCCTTTGGTGAAACCAGACTGATCAAATTGACATCTGGGAGAAATATGTAGCCAAGATGATTATCTTGTCGCTTCCTGTTACTTGTACCTCTTTCCTGTTCAGATGATTCATCAACACATATATGAGTATTACCTTTCATTTGAAAGTGGCATCGGAAATGTCAGAACTTTATAGTAAGCATACTATGAGAATGATATTTGATCCTATTGATAAGTGCGGATATCACTCCCAAGTTTCTTTTATGTTTGGTTTCAGGAAAGTACTAAGGCAAAGAAAAAGAGAATGCTAGAGAAAATTATTATCTCGTATTTGGTTTTATTATAGAAAATACTAAAGAAAATCAAATATAATTAAAATTAGTAAAAAAACTTAAATGTGAAACAAGTTAAAATAAGTAAATGAGTATGAAGTAGCATATAAAAATAAATTATTGACTTCAAATTTACTTTTTATTTTCCTTCTATTTTTCCTCTCTATTTTCTTTCCCTTAAATTTTCCAAGAACCAAACGTAGCCTTAGCTAGCATCAAATTTTCCTCTCATTAGGTTTTGAAAATGTAGTCCATGCAATAGATAACAGGCATGCTATCCATACCAGGCGGGATGAATACGAATCAAATTCGCAACCTCAAGCTCAACATCACCACAAGCTCTTGAGCTAAAGATAACTGTATTTAGCCTTCTTCGGCATTCCTTCAATATTTGGTAGCTCTCTCCCTGTTGGGAACTCTGCATAAGCAAGAATACAGATTCAATCATCCTCCTATGAGGATCATAACCAGACAACAATCAACATCACTTGAAAATAAGCAGCCATAACCAGAAAAATGATACTATTTTGAATAGATTTAGTCAATGATAGCAAAATGACACTATTTCATATTTTTATGTAGGTTTAACCTATAATTAATAAAAGCAGTGATGTTTCACACTCTAGATAGAGAAGATACTTCAAGGAGTGATTGATGCAACTCAGAGAATATCAATTCTATCTACACTCGTTATAAACAAATACACATTGTTCTTTCACACTCCTTGATAATGTTTTCAGACAAAATCTAGCAGTTTATCTGTTTCAAGTCATTTTGTGAGAGAAATAAGCACCATTCTGTTAAGTTGAATAGGGGCAAGTTGGAGGTTGAAAGACAGCAATTTGTTCAAAATTATAAAATGATTTAACATTACTTTCAATCACTGCCAAAATTAATATCAATGGTCATTGGAAGGCATTCTTCCTTGAAGATGTTTCCAAACATGCCCTTGCATGCTGCCAAATGACACTGAAATCAGTACAATTATTGTCATGTACCTCCTGATATTGAATATTTTGTATGTATAATTTCCAAGGAAATTATTTCATACAGAATATCTGCAGATGTCATCCTTGCAAGTAAAAAATGGTGCTAATGTTCAAAACTACCAAATAAAGTAACATGCAATCAAACTCCAAATTTACAAGCGTCTAGCAACAATAAATTGCCCGTTAATTCACAAGTCAGTGATTACTTTAAAAGAACTTACTCACTTATTCCACTAATATGCCACCACCAATAATTGATGGCTAAATGAGCAAAATTTTGTGAATCATTCACATCAACTTAATCTCAATGCAAAAATATATAAAATGACCTCTTCATTTTCAACCAAAGAGCAATTGCAAACAGTCAGCTTTGCCTCAAAGAATCGTGACAGGATTTTCACATCAATGCAGCTTGCTTCATCTGAAAACAAGGTTATAGAGGTGTTAAAGAAAAAGGAGTAATGGATGCAAAAATATGCCAAAAACACACCCCATCTCATAAGACCTTTGTCAATGCATGTTAGTTTCTATGTGTAAACAAGCTTCAAACTATGCTTAGGACAAAACTTTGAGGAAAAAATAGATCATTTTAAGTCTTTTACAATTTGGACTAGCTCCTATTTGTAACTTCTTCAAGAAATTCATGTCTCTTTCCTTTTCACTCTGCATTACTCGCTGCAACTTTCCAAACAACCCAGTGCTGCAAAGTACAAAAGCATGAGTTGTAAGAACATATCTCTCACATGGAATTTGTAATTACTAAGTCGACATAACTACAAAAATGGATACCTAGCCATGTCACTCACCCCGATGGTTTAGGCACCACAAAAAGGGGAGCCTCATCATTTACAGAGGCTGCACCTAGAGCATCATGAAATCTATCTGCCATAGTTTTTCTTTCAGCTTCTGAGACATTAAGCCTTGTATTTTGCATATTGGCCTGGCATTGGAGTTTGAAAGTTGTCCAAGTAAAATAACTAGTACACAGCACATAATATTAACAAAAAGACACGATCAAAGAACCATCACACCAAATAGGTACCTCATCATCACTCGATGGTCCACTAGCCATAGGCTCATCTGGGTCTTCATTTTGCATGGTTCTATCTTCTGATGTGGAAATATTTTTCTTAATAACAAGCTGTACCCTTCTGCCTTTTCTTCTACAACACTGGAGCAAAAACCAAATCAAATTTGCAGTAGAGAACTGTAAAACCAAAAAGTTATAGGTCAAAGAAGAAAGTGAACCATTTTAGATTTCCCTCCCAGCAGCCCATTTTTTTCCTGGAGGTCATTTAGAAGCTCGGCCACTGAATGCTTGCTACAACCATGTCCAACTGTTTGGTCACCTTGCACTGCATGAATCTCAGTCTCCTTTAACTTTTCTCCATGAAAACCATCCACAAACTCAGCTATTGCACCTTCCATGGTTTTATGTTCAATAGCTTCTAGTCCTTCAGGCACCTGATCAACCTTGGATGACCTGCTGCTTTTTTCATTAGTAATAAAAGGCCCAAATGAATCTTCCTTATTCGACTGAAAGCGGAACGAAAATTTGGGCTTGGATTTAGTTTTGCCACCTGCAGCAATAATTATGAAATTCAGGAGTGGAATCAAAAAGATACATCAGTGTTAAGCATCCACCAAGAAATGAGAAAGTACCTTTAGAGAATTTGTTTCCCCTGGAATAGGACACATGGGATGATGAACACCCAGCATTTTCATTTAAGTGAACTAGTTCCTCAGTTTCTTTAGTTACTGCAGACCATGTGTCTCCATCTTGCTTTGCACTTCCAAATTTATGAAGATCAACTTTCTGGAAATTTTTAGCCCCAGAGTTGAGGGGAAAAGTTGAGAATTTGTTTCCCTTTACCAACAAAACACAATTTCTTGCAACAAGGACAGAGCATTGTAATAAAGACAAAGCCTGCATGACAGGAAGATAAAATAGGCATGTACCATCTCAACTTACTGAGTACCTCATCATCATAGACCCTCTCTTCTGAGTTGCATTTAGATCCCTTCCTTGGAGAGAGGATCAAGTGACCCCCATTGTGGAAGACAGACATTTCATCATCATCTTCAAAAGAGAAACCTGTTTGCTTCTGATCAAATTTATGAATGTCAAAGGGCAATCTTTTGATTACTAAAGAGATTTTGAACATCTCATGGGAATTAATTGTTCTATTATAATTAATCATATCATTTTTCAAAGAAAGCCATCAATTTAAGTGGATCCTTCATCATAAAATGACAGTCATCATCACAGATGCTGATAGGGAATTCGTGGCACTGACATATCCTATAATCTTAAAACTATTCTATAACATATCACATTGCAATAGTTCCATTTTCTTTATGGCCCAATTCCGAGTAATAGAGTTCTCCCTTCAAATTCTACACACAGCACAGCTGTTACCATTCAATTCCCATGGAAAGTCCAACTCAACCTTCAGCACAAAACAAGAAAACAACAAGTCAATCGGGTTAACATGCCTCATGTGACAAATTTGCTGTTTTCCTTCCGTGATCCGCTTCATATGTACCTGCACAAGGAACGTCCTAGAATCCTGAAAACCCAATTCCATAATCAATAATCGAACAGAATCATGGCTTGTTGCTTCAACAAGGCATATATTTAACTTCACGAACCGGACAAGTAGTATATGCTTCTTGAAGGTACAATGAGTTCAAGCTCAGAATTAACTGAATACCTATGAGCAACTCAAGCTGTGATTGAATTTGAAATCCCTCCTATCAGAGTATGACTACAATTAGAATATGTCAAACCAATATGTACTCCTGTTGAAAAAACATGAGTAGAAATCCAACTACGGTAGACTAAAATCGAAGTGAAATGTAATGATTTGTGAGAGTAGAGCATAAACCTTCTTCTCAGTAGCTCCACCTAATGAAATACAATTCTGAGGCCAATCTTCTTCTTCTGAGAAAAAGAAATCAACATTGTTTAATGATTGTTTTCTTTCAAAATTCATAGTCGAATATATACATTACTGCAAGCAATTCCACCTGAAATGCTTTGATCAGACTCTGGATTTTCCTGCATGATTTCAGGGCAGAGGATTGATGTGGATGGAAGATTTTCGAAAAAATGGGAAAATCTAGGAAGAGATTGAAATTTGTAAGTGAATTTACCGGAAACATTTCGATGGATAAACCCTTGACTTAAACCCTTTTCCCCTGCGATTTTTCTCGAGGAGGAGCTCTGAGAAAATGCGAGAAAATACCCAAGGCCTTCTTGGGATGGGATGGGCCGTATAGGCCCTTCTTTTTGTGGCCCAAAACCACCCTTCATTTAAAAATAAATAAATAAATAAATAAGATTTCTTTTATTTCAAAATTAAGCCCAGTTCGTATTTTTAACTTAAATCTTGAACCAAGCTGGTTTAAAATTAAGACATTTTCAAGCTGTTTGACTTTACCTATTTTAAAATAAATTTTCCCTGATAAAAATTTTAATTTTAATTTTCTCTTAATAGAAAAAGTCCTTTTTTTTTTCTCTCTCTGTTTGACTTTACCTATTTTGTACAAAAGTTTTATTTTAAAAATAAAAAACTAGGAAGTGTATCCCATTGCATACTTAAATTTTATAAATTTGACTGAAAAATAAAATTGCTATAAATTAATAAAATTATCCAAGAAATAAAAGAATGTAATTAATATAAATTTTTTTTTGTCATTTTCTTTATTTTTTAAAGAAATTTTAATGTGAAAATTTCTATAAAAAAAGTTAACAAAATAAAAATTAGCTAATTGGGATAAAAAGTAAATCTAAAAAAAAAAATCATAAATTTCTAAAATTGAAAACAATTTTCTAAAATTTAAATATATATGTGTGTGTGCGCACGTACACACACATTTTAATCCAAAATTCAAATATCACATACACATCACCGAGTAATTACTAATCAATAGAATTTAACATCAAAAACTTTTTGTGTTTTTAATTAATCAAACATATATAGAAATCTTAATTATCATATGATTATCAATTTTTTAAGTTATCACATCATTCATCATTATAATTATTTTATTTTATTTTTATAATGGATTAGTTAAGAAAATTTATGTTGTTCAATAGATTTTTAACAATTTATATGATTCTAAATGATTTTTTTGAAAAAAAAAAATTATAATCTAGTTTATAGTAAAAATAATTAAAAATAATAATAATTAAGAAAGAGTTGTAATATTTAGACAGCAACTTAGCGTGCCATACACAAAACCAATTTGAAAGTTGTGGGCCGTCCTTTGTAGTGGGCTTCATGCTTCGCCCCACTACAACCGCACTACCTTGGAATTATCAAATCAATATCACCACAAAACTACAAGGCTTACGCGGTACGCTACCACCATAAATTGCTTCACCACAAGAACCAATCCAAACCGTTGAATTCTCTCCCAATTCCACATCACGAAACGTGTCAAAAGGAGAAACACGAATGTATTATAAGATAAACAGTACTGGATCCATACAATCTTTACCAAACCCGCGCATTTTTGAATTTTTCACTATTTTTAATTCCCGAAATTCCAAAATCTTCATTTTTTATGTAGCGTAGTTATATACAGAGAGTTTTAGAGAGGGGAGACAGAGAGCTCTCTGTCGTTGAAGAGAAAAACATAGAGAGAAGCTCTAGGAGAAGGAGACAGAAGAACGAAATGAAGGGTACCCTAGCAAGGCATTTGACGGTTCAGCTAGGTCAAGTTTCTCGCTGCCAGAACCTTCTGGAATCGGAATCCACCGTCGATAACATCGACGCTGATGTCGACGACAAAGATTTCATTCTCAGCCAAGACTTCTTCTGGTAAATTTCACGTTTTTGAATGGCGTATTTTGATTGGAGACTTGCAAGCTCAATTTGATTATTATTATGATGATTACTTTTGTATCTGTGCAAAACTCACTGAACTCGGGGATAATTTGCTTATGTTTTACTTTATAGCGCTAGAGATTGAAAAAGGTAATTTAGCTATGTTCTGCTATAAATCAACAAATGGATTTATTTATGAGCTGATGAAGAATAGACTGGATTGTATCATTCCGATATTGCTTTCCGTCTTATGGGTTGATTTTTGGTGAATGCAGCACTCCTGACTACATCACTCCTGATGGTCAAAATATTTTGAATGGTCTGGATTGCAACAAGGTGATATTTTTTTTTTTTTTTTTGAGGCTTTGGAAATTATGTGTAGTATGATTTATGATAAGAGAATTAACACTTCTTGCCTTTGCTTTGAAAGGATAACATCCCGTGCCCCAAGTCTCCGGAGAAGCTAAAGACTTCAAGAATCAAAAGGAAGAGAGAGGGTAAGATTGGTTATTGTTACAGTCAGTTTGAGTTGTGATATTTTCTGATGATATTGCTAGAATTACTATTTGGATGATGATTAGGGAGCACACTAGACTGTCTCTTTTTTTTTTTTGGAATCACAATCTCTTTTGACTTTGATTCAAGTTAATGTATAGTGCGGCAGCCATGAGTAGCAACTGTGGCCAGATGGTCTACATATATCATCTTCAGATGACCCTGATGTTAATTTCTCTAATTCAAACTTCTTTGTCTTCAAATAGAAGATACCCTGATTTGAACTTTACATAAACTAACGAATTATGCACTTGATTAAATTTATGACCAGGGTTCAACGAGATATATAGATGATGGGTCACAGCAATATTGTAGTAATTATACTTGGAAATCCATAATCCCAACTAGAAAGTAAATTAATTGGGAAATTAAAATTAATGATGTGAATACAGTATCTTGCAATTGGAGGTAGGCATTATGTTTGTGTTTTACATATCTCAGAGCAGTGACAGATTTCCCTACAAATTTTTCTCACCTCTTGCATTCTACTTTCTATTGGTTTGTTTGGTTGTTCATTAAACTTTCTATGTAATTAATGCCCTTTATTTGTAACTGAGTTTCAATTAATTTTTGCAGATGATACCTTATTAGATTCTCCCAATTCCACCTTGTTTGATCAACCAATATTGGAGCTAGAAAAAGACACTTTTGGTACGGATGAAGTTAAGGTGGAGAAAGCAATAGTAACTGGATCACAAAAGAATCAAAGTTATGTTTCACAATCTGCAGTTGCCTTACGGTGTCGGGTTATGCCCCCTCCTTGCTTAAAGAACCCATATCTGAAGAATGCTTCTGAAACTGACATAGATCCTTTTGGAAATCGAAGATCAAAATATTCAGGTATATATTTGTCTTCTTTCTGAAAGCAAGTTGAATTGATGGGTCCAATCTAAAAGATTGTGGGTGAGGTACACTAGAAGTGCTTCTGTATATCTCATGCCTTATTGCAATGTACCAAATCATATGATCCTATATTTTATTTATCTGCTAAGGATAAGCATTACTATCACAAAGTTAAGAAAGTTTTAGAGCCATAGTATTATCTTCTTATCATCTGATATCTCCGGGAACTTCTCTTTTCTTTTTCTTTAACTTAGTTGGGGGTTGGGTGGGGTTACTGCTGATTATCATAGTGTCTGTTCTGGTTTCAATTTTATATCTTGGGTTTTAATTGAATAAAGCTGCAATCTACAGGTTTTTTCCCTGCACTTATTGGTGGAGATGGCCTTTCCCGATATCACACAGATTTCCATGAGATTGAGGTATCTAACCAAACCCAAGTGTTTATATACTTCAGTGGAAGGATTAGTTTTTTATAGTATTCACTTTCTATATTGTCATTTTTCCCCAGCAAATTGGTGATGGGAACTTCAGTCGTGTTTTCAAGGTTCTGAAGAGAATTGATGGTTGCATGTATGCAGTGAAACATAGCACAAGACCATTGCATCAAGACACAGAAAGGTAGCTTCTTCATGCTTCTTGGTATTTGTAGTATTTGTCTGAGCAGCTTGCTTATGCAATAATACCTGCAGGAGGAAAGCTTTGATGGAAGTTCAAGCTTTGGCAGTTTTAGGTTTGTATGGATTCTTTCATAAGTTTTACACCTCTACAATATCTTCTCCACAAATTTGGCTCTGTTTATTTCCTAACCAGAATCATCGTTTTGCCTTTGTAGGATCTCATGAAAACATTGTAGGTTACTACACTTCATGGTTTGAAAATGAGAAACTCTATATTCAAATGGAGCTTTGTGATCACAGCTTATCCATCAAGAGATCTTCCCACTTGTTCACAGAAGGGGAAGTCCTGGAAGCTATGCATCAGGTTGATATATTTTTTTTCAAGCATATGTATGTGACTCTCATGTAAGAAAAATGAGTCCATGTGATATGGTGCAACATATGGTACATGTAGTGAACAGATAATAAGAATGACCTATAGAAGAGAGTATGCCGAGAGTCAACTTAAGTAGATGATTTTGGACAACCACTCCCTAAGTAGGAGAACAAATACAAAAGCCCAAAACCAACCGACTAAGCTAATTTTGTTTTATGACAAAGACCTAATGCATACTAGAGAGACCCATAGAAGAGAGTATGCTGAGAGTCAAAGTAAGAGGATGATTTTGGACAAATGCTACCTAAGGTAGCAGAACAAAACCAAAAGCCCAAAATCAACTGTCTGTTCTGATTTCTTTTATGGCAAAGACCTAATGTGCCAGAATATACTTATTTCATATGTAGAGCACCTATAGATGTTTTGAGTACTCAATCAACAATTCTCCTACCCTTCTCTTAGACTGTCCTTAATTTGTTTCCTGATAAATCGTATCTTGTGGTTTACCATGTCATTTAAATGTCCACTAGGACCTTAGTTTTAAGTTATTGTTAACATCTTTTCACTTGAACTTTGTCTACAGATTGCCAAGGCCTTGCAATTTACACATGAGAAAGGAATAGCTCACCTAGATGTAAAACCTGATAACATTTATGTCAAAGATGGTGTTTACAAACTTGGTGATTTTGGTTGTGCAACACTTCTTGATAGAAGCCTTCCTATTGATGAAGGTGATGCGCGTTATATGCCACAAGAAATCTTGAATGACAACTACGACCATCTTGACAAGGTTGACATGTTCTCCTTGGGAGCTGCTATCTATGAACTTATTAGAGGCTCACACTTGCCTGAATCAGGATATCAGTTTTTGAATCTTAGAGAGGGAAAACTGCCACTTCTTCCTGGCTATTCTTTGCAATTCCAGAACTTACTCAAGGTACCAAACACAATTGACTTATTAAATGTTGCCTAACCATTTTTTTTAAAGAAAGGAAATGTTTCCATATTTCACATTTGTTGTGTCTGGAAGGCAGCTCAGGGGAGGAATAAATGATTTGATTTGATTTCATTATTCATCTCACATTATGTGAATTATCTAGATTAAGTTCTGGCATAGGGTGCATTCAGATTAAAATATATGGGTGCATGAGTTCTACTGGCCAATATATTTTCTACAGTTCTCTTTCTTTCTTTTAAGTTCCAAATCTTGCAATTCTGAATTCTTATGTTGGTCAATGTGACTTTCTACTTCTTTTCAGACTAAATAGTACTAAATTATCAATATAATCTGATTTCTGTGATTTGCAACAATATTTGGGGAATAGACATCTATGATAAATATGGTCTGAAAAAAAAAATCCATTATTTATGGGAATTGGAAACATTCTACCTTGGACTAGCTTCTAAGCACACCTGTAATGACTTGAACCAGTTATAACCTGTGAGTAATAAAAAATGAGGCAGGTACCACACTTTCACTATAGAAATTAAAAGAAAATTTATCTGTCTGTAACTCCATTTCTTTACACCTATAAGAAATGAAGTTGGTGACTAGATATCATTCCAGTGGTGGTTAGAATTCATTCTTGAATTGCCTGCAGACACTCCCTTATATCAAAAGATAACTTTTACCGTCATTTCATTATTTTCTTTTTATGCTATTTTAAAGCCACTAGTTAAGATGATCTTGCACTATATGGTTGATTTATCTAATGGATTGATAATCCTCCCAGGCAATGCTGGATCCAGATCCAGTTCAGCGGCCTTCAGCTAAAGAACTAGTAGAAAATCCAATTTTTGACAGGCTCCAAAGAAATGCCAAAACCAAGTAAGGTCATTTTGCTACAATTGAACTTTGACTGGAACTGGAAGCTATGATTAAGAGATTGTATATGCAGCCACTTATATTTTGCTGGTCTGGCAAACAAGGGATGGAAAAGATTATGAATTCCCAAAATTTGTGACAATAGCATTTTGTCCACCATATGCACCATTTTTCCCCTCAGCATGGTGCAGATTTTGTAAATTGTCAAAGAAAACCTTGAGGATGCTGTAATTTTTGTTGTGATGGAATGCAGTGCTAATGATGAAGTCCCTTTGATTTTGGTGTAGCTGGTTGTGACATGAAACAGATATGGTGATAAAGTTTAGTTGACATTGAGGATAGGACTCAAGAAGTCCCTTCAATACAGGTTTGCCATTAATGTATTTTCCTAATAATCTGAAAAGTCCTGCATTTCTAGGTTTGTACGTTTACAATTGTAGCCTTCTATTTTGAGCTTTCATCCTCATTACTTGTGTGCTTTTAGAATAGAAGCTGTCAAAATAATGCTAGAACCAATGGATAAACATCTTCATCAACCTCATGCCTTGTCTGTTAGCCATATAACCAATCTTGCTTAATCATCTGTAAGAAAAACCTGAGCGCATAATACAAATTAAGCGTTGGCATGTTGGTTGCATTAGGTTGTGACCATTTCTTCTTTGTATTACATGACTAATAAGTTTCTGACATCAAACAAAATACACACAACACACATTTGTTATTCAGTCATTCATCTCGAATATTCCCCTTTTGACATGCATATATGCCTTTGCCTTACCATATCAACTGTTTGTTTCTGCCATTGGACACCCCATGGTTTGAACACATTGTTTAATGAATTATTAGATGTTTGAAAGCTACATTTAACATAAACCATAAATTTTTAACGTGCAATCCAAGCAAAGCTTTGTTCAGAAAAGTGCAATAATTGTTATCCTGGTCAAAACAATATCTTATGTTTGGCTTATGCAACCTAACAGATGGGGGCTTTGTTTGAAGCATCCCAGAACCTAGTATGAATGAGAGAATTAAAAACTGAGACATGGCCTAGCCGTCGCTGTTCTTAATATCAAATAAATGTATATTTAGTAGTTTTCTAGAATTTAATTGCTTGCACAAAGCATTCAATTATTGTCACTGGTAGGCACTTAATAGTCTCTTTTGGGAACCTAGGGAAGAAGAGGAAACAGTTTGGAGATTGACGCCCATTTGTTTTTTTTGGTGTATTTTGGGAGAGCGAAACCGAAGAATTTTCCAAGTGGAAGGGTTGTCAGACCAAAGCGAACCTCTTTTTCTGTTTACTTGTAGAGTGGTCTCATCAGTTTTTGGTTGATTGACATGGTGGTTAGCTTTATTTCTCTCTAGTTTTGGCCCTTTTTGTATACTGCCACTAAACATGGGGTGCGTCTCGTGTTTTGAAGTCTTCTTAATTCAATCCGCCTTTGTCTATGAAAAAAGACAAAGTCTCTTTTGGGACCTGTATCTCCTGCACTAGATATCACTGAATTAGAAAAGGCCTGAAAAAAATATGGGCAACTAGTAGAATTTTTGTGATGTTAGGTGTGTGAATGTCAATGCAAATTGTATAAAACCAGATCCAAGAATCTCCGATAAAATGTTAGTAATTAGTCACCCTATGATGTCTTCACATACACATTTTTCTTTGGAGGGGGACCACCATGATAACCTAAAAGCACGGGGGAGAAAAGTTTGCTATATCTGTGTAGACTTGTTTTAAAACGTACGAGGGCTAGTCATCCAAAATGAATGAAATGTTGCATCCTATGAATCCACCCCCAATTTTCATGGACCACAAATTAGAGGGGCAGGTTATGTCAAACAAACATGGTACTGATTTGAACACCTAAGAGGTCACATACACCGCCCTTCAATGCCCCAAAAGTATTGATTTCAATACAACACATGCACAATTGGAAGTCTTGATAGCTGCCTCTCTTGACCCCCACTACCAAATCAGAGGCTTACAGCTCTACCTACCCATTTACAATTTTGTGCCCTTCTGTGTTGGATTAATCTCTGTGATTTCTGTCGAAAGGGCAGCCAGACTTGGCTTACTCTCATGCGTCATTTGTTCTCATTAGTTGTATTATTGTTGATGTCCCCGATGTGCCACCAACAAGGCCTCACTATTATTGCTAAGTAATAATTTATGGGAACAACCACTCATTGGTCAAGCATTGCTGTAAGAATATTCCCTGAGGTTAGAGTCATGGAGAGGGAGAGAGAGAGAGAGCGACCTCAATAATTTTAAATTTTGAATTATTGCTATTTTTTCCCTTTCTATGAATCTTCTTTGATGGAGAAGTTTTGTGTCATGCTCCCATTTTTTTATTGCTCAGTGGTGTTCATTGAACTTCTCTGTAATCAATTAAATATATTAAAAGGTCTTATCAATTCAGTTTCATAGAAATTTTTTTAAGTCGTAATGTCAACTTTATGATAAGATACCTAAAATCATTCCTCGGCTCTCAAGGAAAAATGTAAAGAAAAAAAAAGAGTGTAAAAAAAAGCGGGTAAAAATAAAAAATAAGTTTAAATTGAATAAATTATTTATATATATATTTTTAAATTTATTTTATTTATTTCTCAATTAAATAATTTTAAAATATATAAATTTTAAATTAATTTTAATTACTTTTTTTTTTCTCTGGGAATTAAATATGGTATTAATAAATATAATGTTCTTGTCATTAAAATATACCCAAAAATTTAAAAGTTAATATATATCTATAATGTTTTTCCACTCCCTGCCAACCCATCAATTGTTTTTTTACTTACTTCACACGTGCATTGCACCTTTTGAAGTTCTTTGATCCTAAAAGGTTGGTGGAAAGAATAGGAAGTGAATTGAAAGGCAAGAAAATGTAAGAGGAAAAAATTTATTTTATATGTTTACTTAAGACGCTGAAAAACACCAAGGACAAAAATGTTTAAAAAAACTGCCTTTTTTTCATATTTAGTTTTATTGTATAAAATATAAAAGAAAATCAAATAAAACTTTATATATTCTAAAATTATTTAATTTTTATATAGCAAAAAAAAAAAAAGTGAAATAAATTTAAAAAAACATGTAAAAATAATTTATTGATTTTGAATATGTTTATTATTTGCATTTTTTCTAAACCAAATATAGCCAAAATTTTTAAATGATTCATTTTATTTTTTGAATTTTTTGTGATCCTAAATCTTTAGTTTCAATAAATTGAAAGCTGCAATAACTCATTATAATTTCCAAACAAGACCTACCAATATACGCAATTTTGTTCTAAGGTCAACCCTGTGATAGATATCCTGTGATCGATGACACGTGTCACAAGTGACCAAGAGGGATATGCACGTTTTCACCCCACAAGAAAGTTCAGAGCTCCACTCTCCCCCCATACATATCAAGTTTCACTCGCCGTCTTCTGTTGTGCACCTCTCAACAATCTACTACGTGGCAATAGCAAGAAGGGAGTACAGTTTTTTTTCTACATCCGAGAGTAGGACTACGCTGTTGCCAACTGTAGCAAACGGACGTCTTTGACGGGTGGTAATTGTGGACTATCTATATTTCCAAATTTACCCCTCATTCATCTTAGAACATGGAAATTGCCATTATCGATTTTATTACTTATTTTTAAATAATAAATTTTGGGTATTCTAGTTAATGTGCTTTGAAATGTAATTAAGTCTTGCCGAATCCAATATTTTTAGCAGACGCATGCTTGAAGAAAAAAAATGGTAAAATAAATTAATAAATATAATATCTTTCTAAAAAATAAATTAATAATTAGAAAAAAATAATTATTATAATATAGAGGTAAGAATAAAAATATCAATAATTATGAATATATCGGTATTTCGATTTTATGAATATTTTAATATAAAATATCCGTAAAAATTAATAAAATTTTGAAAATATTAAAAAAAAATCTAAAAAATTATATAAGAAGTAAAAGTAGATATTTTAAAGTTATTTTTTTTAAATATATATATATATATATATATTATGATATTTGATAATAATATCTTTTATGTTGATAAAAAATATA
Source organism: Vitis vinifera (assembly GCF_030704535.1). Classification (NCBI taxonomy): domain Eukaryota; kingdom Viridiplantae; phylum Streptophyta; class Magnoliopsida; order Vitales; family Vitaceae; genus Vitis; species Vitis vinifera. The sequence continues at coordinate 3,121,342 of NC_081811.1, read as the reverse complement.
AATTTTATAAATGTATATTTATTATTAAGTTGCATCATAGATTATTTTATAATATTATTATGATAATATGTCTAATTTTAAAATATATTTAATATGAAATTTATGGTCCATTTTAATTTAAATGTATTTAATGATATCAAATAAATAATAATATATGTATTTTTTTTAATATTTATATTTAATAAATATGTAAAAAAGATCTATTAATAAAATTATGTTTTTATATTTTTGATAATAAATTAAATCAAATATAAATTTAAAATAATTATAATTTATTTCTTTAATAATAAAAAAATTAAAAATTTAATATATCCCAAAATATAGATGAAATATAAAACGAAAAAAAAAAGAGGGTAAAATATCCAAAAATATCATATATATCTTCTCAATATGTGCGATACATCTGGATATTTTAATTCTTTGGGTCACATCCAGTTAATGGGTCAATTGGGGTGCACAACCAATCACATTTTTTGTTCCAATTTTTGTTTACCTAGTCAAAATTGGGACTTTTCTCAATAGTACAGCAATTTAAAAAAGTTATGCTTAAATTACTGTACTGGCAGAAGTTATTACAAATATAGGGTAGTTTTTGCCACATAGGAGAGAGGAGAGAGGAAAGAGGAGAGAGGAGAGAGGAGAGAGGGTGAGAGAAGAGAGGAAAGAGGAGAGAAGGTGACTGTAAAAAAAAAGCAAACTCGTCTCTTGAAGAGACGAGTTCCATGAAAGAAGAGAGGAAAGAGGAGAGAGGAGAGAGGAGAGAGGGTGAGAGAGAGGAGAGAGGAGAGAGGAGAGAGGAGAGAGGGTGTGTAAAAAAAAGCAAACTCGTCTCTTGAAGAGACGAGTTCCATGAAAAAAAATATATATATAATTTTAAAAAAATTCTAAACAATTATTCAAGGGAACTCGTCTCTTGAAGAGACGAGTTCCATGTAAAAAAAATATATATTTTTTTAAAAATATATTTTTTAATTTAAAAAAACCCAAATTTAAAAAAAAAAAAAAAAAATTTCCAAAAAGGGAACAAAGAGACGAGTTCCATGTAAAAAAAAATATATATTTTATTTTAAAAAATCCCAAATTTTTTTTTAAAAAAAAAATAAAATTCCAAAGGGAACTTGTCTCTTGAAGAGACGAGTTCCATGTAAAAAAAAAAATATTTTTTAAAAAATATATTTTTTATTTTAAAAAATCCCAAATTAAAAAAAAAAAAAATTCCAAAGGGAACTCGTCTCTTCAAGAGACGAGTTCCATGTAAAAAAGAATATTTTTTAAAAAAAAATCCTAAATTAAAAAAAAAAAAAAATCCAAAGGGAACTCGTCTCTTGAAGAGACGAGTTCCATGTAAAAAAAAAAATATTTTTTTAAAAATATATATATTAAAAAAAAATCCCAAATTAAAAAAAAAAAAAAACACACACAATTCCAAAGGGAACTCGTCTCTTAGAGACGAGTTCCATGTAAAAAAAAATATATTTTTTATTTTAAAAAATCCCAAATTTAAAAAAAAAAAAAAAACACACACAATTCCAAAGTGAAGAGACGAGTTCCATGTAAAAAAAAATATATTTTTTATTTTAAAAAATCCCAAATTTAAAAAAAAAATAAATAAATTCCAAAGGGAACTCGTCTCTTTATATTAAAAAAAAAAAATCCCAAATTAAAAAAAAAAAAAAAAAAAAACACAATTCCAAAGGGAACTCGTCTCTTCAAGAGACGAGTTCCATGTAAAAAAAAATATATTTTTTTAAAAATATATTTTTTATTTTAAAAAATCCCAAATTAAAAAAAAAAAAAAAAAAATTCCAAAGGGAACTCGTCTCTTGAAGAGACGAGTTCCATGTAAAAAAAAAATTATTTTTTTAAAAATATATATATATTAAAAAAAAAATCCCAAATTAAAAAAAAAAAAAAAAAAAAATTTAATTCCAAAGGGAACTCGTCTCTTCAAGAGACGAGTTCCCATGTAAAAAAAAAATATTTTTTTAAATATATATATATATTAAAAAAAAAAAAAAAAAAAAAAAAAAAAAAAACAATTCCTCAAAATTCCTAACAGACGAGTTCTCATCTAAAAAAAAATATTTTTTTTTAAATATAAAATTTCAAGAGACGAGTTCCTTTAGGAAAAAAAATATATTTTTTAAAAAATATATTTTTTATTAAAAAATCCCAAATTTAAAAAAAAAAAAAAATTTTCCAAAGGGAACTCGTCTCTTGAAGAGACGAGTTACATGTAAAAAAAAATATATTTTTTAAAAAATATATTTTTTATTTTAAAAAATCCCAAATTTAAAAAAAAAAAAAAAAAATTGCAAAAGGAACTCGTCTCTTGAAGAGACGAGTTCCATGTAAAAAAAAAAATATTTTTAAAAAAATATATTTTTTATTTTAAAAAATCCCAAATTTAAAAAAAACAAAAATAAATTCCAAAGGGAACTCGTCTCTTGAAGAGACGAGTTCCATGTAAAAAAAAATATATTTTTTTAAAAATATATATATTAAAAAAAAAAAATCCCAAATTAAAAAAAAAAAAAAAAAAAAAAACACAATTCCAAAGGGAACTCGTCTCTTAATATATTTTTAAAAAAATATATTTTTTATTTTAAAAAATCCCAAATTAAAAAATATATTTTTTTTCCTAAAGGAACTCGTGTCTTAAAATTTTATATTTAAAAAAAAAATATTTTTTTTAGATGAGAACTCGTCTGTTAGGAATTTTGAGGAATTGTTTTTTTTTTTTTTTTTTTTTTTTTTTTTAATATATATATATATTTAAAATTTTTTTTTTTTTTACATGGGAACTCGTCTCTTCAAGAGACGAGTTCCCTTTGGAATTAATTTTTTTTTTTTTAATTTGGGATTTTTTTTTAATATATATATATTTTTAAAAAAATAATTTTTTTTTTACATGGAACTCGTCTCTTGAAGAGACGAGTTCCCTTTGGAATTTTTTTTTTTTTTAATTCGGGATTTTTTAAAATAAAAAATATATTTTTTTTTACATGGAACTCGTCTCTTCAAGAGACGAGTTCCCTTTGGAATTGTGTTTTTTTTTTTTTTTTTTTCTAATTTGGGATTTTTTTTTAATATATATATTTTAAAAAAAATATTTTTTTTTTTACATGGAACTCGTCTCTTCAAGAGACGAGTTCCCTTTGGAATTTATTTTTGTTTTTTTTAAATTTGGGATTTTTTAAAATAAAAAATATATTTTTTAAAAAATATATTTTTTTTTACATGGAACTCGTCTCTTCACTTTGGAATTGTGTGTTTTTTTTTTTTTTTTTTTTTAATTTGGGATTTTTTTTTTAATATATATATTTTTTAAAAAATATATTTTTTTTTACATGGAACTCGTCTCTTGAAGAGACGAGTTCCCTTTGGATTTTTTTTTTTTTTAATTTGGGATTTTTTAAAATAAAAATTATATTTTTTAAAAAATATATTTTTTTTTACATGGAACTCGTCTCTTCAAGAGACGAGTTCCCTTTGGAATTTTTTTTTTTTTGGAATTTTTTTTTTTTAAATTTGGGATTTTTTAAAATAAAAAATATTTTTTTTTTTACATGGAACTCGTCTCTTGGATTTTTTTACATGGAACTCGTCTCTTCAAGAGACGAGTTCCCTTGAATAATTGTTTAGAATTTTTTTAAAATTATATATATATTTTTTTTCATGGAACTCGTCTCTTCAAGAGACGAGTTTGCTTTTTTTTACACACCCTCTCTCCTCTCTCCTCTCTCCTGTCTCCTCTCTCTCACCCTCTCTCCTCTCTCCTCTCTCCTCTTTCCTCTCTTCTTTCATGGAACTCGTCTCTTCAAGAGACGAGTTTGCTTTTTTTTTACAGTCACCCTCTCTCCTCTCTCCTCTCTCCTATCTCCTCTCTCTCACCCTCTCTCCTCTCTCCTCTCTCCTCTTTCCTCTCTTCTCTCACCCTCTCTCCTCTCTCCTCTCTCCTCTTTCCTCTCTCCTCTCTCCTATGTGGCAAAAACTACCCTATATTTGTAATAACTTCTGCCAGTACAGTAATTTAAGCATAACTTTTTTAAATTGCTGTACTATTGAGAAAAGTCCGTCAAAATTGGTGGGCAAATGTGAAGCCAAGAAAATTTGAATTGAGGAGAAACATAGAGAAAGGTCCAATTTTGCTTTACTATAAATGGCATTGAAATACCCCTTTATTCAAAATGGCAGTTGGGTTTTCCTTGTTTGGTTTTGCATGTCAGACAATGAATTCAATTCATTTGTTCACACATCAACATCTTATGTTAATAATATAAGTTATTAACTACAAATCACCTCAATTTGTGATCCATACATGAGAAGGTATAAGAACATAATCTATACTTTCCCTAAATTATTGGATATATTAATTTTAAAAATATTTTCAATTTTGTAAAGGAATATTTCAAAAAATAACTTTTAATTAATACCATACAAAATATCATAAATTTAGAAAAAGCAAAACTTGAAGAAGAAATTATTGGCTTCTGATATCAATCATTCAACCCTACGAAATACTATATTTTCCAATAAATTTGAAAAATAAATGGTAAAAAAAAAAAAAGATTCTCATAATCTCATTTGCTAATTCAGAAAATCAAACTACGCGGCTTCCAATCGAGAGAGTCAGGCCAGGGCATGAAAGGTAAATAACCCTAAAACCAAGAAGCAAACATTTGGGAGATACCCATCAACATCTCCCACCTTGAACTTCACGTTTCTTCTTCACTCTTTTCAGACCTTTCTGTGCCTTTAAATTGGCCTCTCCATCTTCTGCAAACCCTCCATGCCAATCCAAGCCCTTTTCAGATCATAGAAAATGTCTTCTGATGTGGTAAACAGCCCTGACGGGACCCATGATCAAGGCCTCACATCAAAGAAACTCTCATGGGGAAAACTACGTCGTATGGACTCCTTAGATATGGAGTCCGGGACTGTCCATGGCCATAGCCACCATGGCTCCAGGGTCTGCACCCCCCCCATCCTGATATGATTTTCCTGTTATTATATATCTGCATGCATAGCAACTGGGGAAAAGGGAAAAGGAGATTGATGTTTTTTTTTGTTTTTTTTTTATTTTCTGTTTTGAAGGGCACCAAGAACTGGTCTGTGATACTGCACCTGGCGTTTCAGAGCATTGGAATAGTGTATGGGGACATTGGAACTTCGCCTTTGTACGTGTATGCAAGCACTTTCACTGATGGTGTCAAACATAATGATGATATTCTGGGGGTTCTTTCTCTCATCTTCTACACCCTCACCCTCATCCCTCTCTTCAAGTACGTCTTGATTGTTTTGAAGGCCAACGATAATGGCGATGGTGAGAGCTCATCATCTTTAATGACCTTTGATTTTAATTCAAATGAATCCTACTTTGATCTTCTTTTTCTATCTTTCCTTTTTCTTTTTCTTTTTTTTTTTTGCCATTTTTTCTAGTGTTGATCATTGATGAGATGAGTGGAAAACACCTTTGAAAGCCAACTGTGAAGCATCAAATTGTGTGACTTACCCATTAAAATAACCATGCAGGCTCCAACTGGGGAAGGGAAACTTCCTTCGTATGTGCTTAATCAATGATAAACAGTTGTGCACTCAGTCCAATGAATCTTTCTTTTTTTTTTTTTAAAAAAAGAAGAAGATATTTTCTGCCCTTTCAACCCTAAATATATGGTCACATTATATTACTCAAAAAAAAAAAAAAAAAGAGAAAGGAAAATAGCCCATTAAGCTTAGAATTTATACACTTCTTTTAAACACTGATGAATATCACAGGAGGGACATTTGCTTTGTATTCTCTTATATGCCGATATGCCAAGGTGGGGTTGATCCCTAGTCAACAGGCTGAGGACAGAGAAGTCTCCAATTTCCGGTTGGAGCTGCCTAGTAAAAGCCTGCAGAGGGCATCAAAGCTCAAGTCTAAGCTAGAGAAGAGCAACTTTGCTAAGTTCTTTCTGTTGTTTGCTACAATGCTTGGCACTTCCATGGTGATTGGTGATGGTGTCCTCACTCCTTGCATCTCAGGTTAGTTTTATTTCCTGCTTTATTTTCTTTATCCTATTTCTTTTTTTTCATCCTTGTTTTCACATGATGATTTTTTAATTTCGAAATACTTTTCTTACTTTGGAATGTAAAAAACCAGCATAATTTACATCATCTTTTTTTAGTTAGTTTGAGATTAGAAGGTTTCTTTCTTTCATAATAAATGGCTTTTCCTTTTACAAATTTTTGTTACCAAAATTAATTTAGTTGGATTTTAGTTTACCAAAAAAATGGGTTTCGTCCTTCACTCTCTTAATTGTGTTTGGTTCCGAAAAATAATAAGAAAAAAAGAAATATAAAGGAAAATGATTTTTTCATATTTGGTTGTCTTATGAAAAATATATATATATATATAATTAAAACTAATTAAAAACTTATATATTTTTAAATGATTTAATCTTTATATTAATGAGTTAAAATAAATAAAATGAGTTTGAAGTAACAAAAAAAATAATTTATCAACTTTTAATCTATTTTTTATTTTCCTTCATTTTTTTTTCTTCTATTTTTTCTTTATATTTTCTTTCCCGTATATTTTCTTTCAAATTTTCTGGAACCAAACATAATCTTATTATATATTTGACATTTGACTTTGCATATCACAGTTTTATCTGCTGTGGATGGCATCAAGGCAGCCACAGATTCAATGACGGAAGGTAATTTTTCTCAACTTTTAAAATTAACTACTAAAATAATTATTTATTTAATATTTGGATAATTTTTTTATAAGTTTTTAATTTTTTTTTTTTGAAAAAAAAAGAATGGTATTTTTGTACATATTTTTTTTTTATTTTTACAAGATTTGTAAATAAATTAATTAATAAATGAGGTTTGTCCAAATTTGACTAGTAAAGTGTAGACAAAAGCGTTGAATCCGATGGCTTATATTAATAGCTTTTGGACATCTGAACAGCCCACGTTAACTTGGAATCTTTTCCTTTTTAAGGAAAAAACAAAAAAAAAAACAGAAAAACCAATGGGTTTACACTGTTGACAAATTAAAAATAACCCTTTCAAATTACAATAACATCCTCATATAATTATTGTTAATAATATTTTGACTTGTCCACTTCCTTAGTCGGTAAAAGTCTAAATGATTAAATACAATAAAAATGTCTTATTAGAAAATAATTTTTTAAAAATGGTTATATAAGCATGCTATTGATCATTTTTTCCCTCAGTTTGAAAAAGTAAATAAATTTATTTATGATAATTTTATTTAAATAATAATTCTAACTTAAATACCATTTTCCTTTGTGCAAACAGATAGGATTGTTTGGATATCGGTAGCCATCTTGGTATGCCTCTTCATGGTACAAAGATTTGGAACTGACAAAGTTGGCTACAGTTTTGCTCCAATAATCTGTGTTTGGTTCGCATTAATTGGTGGCATTGGGGTCTACAACTTCATCAAGTTTGATCCAACAGTCGTTAAAGCCATTAATCCCAAGTACATCATCGATTACTTCACAAGGAACAAGAAACAAGCCTGGATTTCCCTTGGTGGGATCGTTCTCGCCATTACAGGTTTGGATATACATTAATCAATTCTCCTCCATCAATAACTCGGAAAATTCTCAAATAGTTTCTGGGAAAATGTAGGGACGGAGGCGCTGTTTGCTGATGTTGGCCACTTCACAGTTCAATCGATACAGTTAAGTATGTGCACTGTCACATACCCTGCTCTTGTATTGGCATACACTGGACAAGCCTCTTTTCTCCGGAAACACCATGAGGATGTTGGTGATCTTTTCTTCAAGTCCATACCACGTGAGCATTCTGGTCTTAGAGTCTGTTTTCTGTCTTCTTGTTGGTTCTTTTATTGGTTCATTGAGGTGAGGTTTCTCTGTTGCAGATCGTCTGTACTGGCCGATGTTTGTTGTGGCTGTGTCCGCGTCGATCATTGCTAGTCAAGCAATGATTTCTGGGACTTTCTCCATAATTCAGCAGTCACTCTCATTGGGGTGTTTTCCTCGAGTAAAGATTGTGCATACATCAACTAAGTATGAAGGGCAAGTGTACATTCCTGAGGTCAATTACCTTCTCATGCTGGCTTGTGTAGGGGTCACTCTCGGGTTCAAGACTACTACAAAGATTGGAAATGCATATGGTAGTCCACACAGTTCACCCTTGTTTCATATCTTCATTTCTTGGCCTTTTTTTAACTTTTCAAGCTTAATGTTGTTTTGAAATGATCATAATTATGAGTCTTTGTTGGTATAGGGATTGCGGTGGTGTTCGTGATGACCCTCACCTCATCATTTCTGGTTCTTGTGATGATCATGATATGGAAAACCCATATCCTTCTTGTGATCTCATATGTTGTGGTCATTGGTAGCATTGAGCTTCTGTATCTAAGTTCAGTCCTTTACAAGTTTGATCAAGGCGGGTATCTACCCTTGGCCTTTGCCTTAGTTCTGATGACCATAATGTACATTTGGAATGATGTGTACCGGAGGAAATACTATTATGATCTGGATCACAAGATTTCTCCTGAGATGGTGAAGGAATTAGTAGCGAGCACACACTTTAGTAGAATACCAGGACTGGCCATCTTCTACTCTGAGCTTGTTCATGGCATCCCGCCCATCTTCAAGCATTACATGGAAAATGTGCCTGCCTTGCATTCAGTTCTTGTTTTCGTCTCAATCAAGTCTCTCCCCATAAGCAAGGTTCCAATGGAGGAACGATTCCTCTTCCGCAGGGTAAACCCAGACGATCTTTATGTGTTTCGGTGTGTGGTGAGGTATGGGTACACTGACGTGCGATCCGAGGAAGAGCCTTTTGAGAGATTGCTGGTTGAAAGATTGAAGGAGTTCATAAGAGAAGAGATGATGATGACCCCGACATTAACACACAGTAATGAAGACATGGTTTCTGGAGAGCTGCAAGATGGGTTGATTAATGGTGAGAAGGAGAGTGAAGAATCAAAGCAAATTGATGAAGAAAGGCGCCAAGAGGATGTTGACAAAGATATTGAAGCAATTGATAGAGCGGCACGAGCTGGTGTGGTGCACTTCATCGGTGAGAATGAGGTGATTGCAGAGAAGGGCTCCAAATTAGGGAAAAAAGTTTTGATAAATGTTGGCTATAATATCTTGAAGAAGAATTTGAGACAGACAGAAAAGGTGTTTGACATTCCACACAAACGTATGTTGAAAGTGGGAATGATCTATGAGCTTTGAAACATGGGAAGACTATGATCAACAAAAAGTCCCATTAGTATAAAGTGATAAGGCTGCTTGTAGCTAGCTAGAATAGCTAAAAAAAAATTGTAGCAACAGTACTTCTCTTCTCAAGCATGTATTAGCCAAAATTCAATCCGGAAGGCTTGGTAACAAGAAAGAAGTTTGTAGTGAAGGTATAGATATGGAATGAGGATTTAATATATATATATCTTTTCAAAAAATATTTTCAAATTTGTAAAGGAATATAATTGGAAGTTATATTTCCAAAAATATCTTTTAATTAATACCATAAAAAATATTATAAATTTAGAAAATTCAAAACTTGAAGAACAAATTATTGGTTTCTGATATCAACCATTCACAAATTTGGAAAATAAATGGGGAAGGACACTCATAATTTCATTTACTAATTCATAAAATCAACCACGCGGTTGTCAACCAAAAGTCATGGCAGGGCATAGAAGGTAAGAAGCATAAAACCAAGAAGCAAACATTTGGGAGATGTCCATCGACATCTCCCACCCTGAACTTCACGTTTCTTCTGCACTTCTTTCAGACCTTTCTGTGCCTTTAAATCGACCTTTCCTCCTTCTGCTAACCCTCCAGGCTAATCAAAGCCCTTTTCGGATCATAGAAAATGTCTTCTGATGTGGTAAACAGCCCTGACGAGACCCATGATCAAGGCCTCAAATCAAAGAAACTCTCATGGGGAGAACTACGTCGTATGGACTCCTTAGACATGGTGTAACATATGGTACATGTAGAGAACAGATTAGAAGAATGACCCATAGAAGAGAGTATGCCAAGAGTCAAGAGGATGATGTTGGACAACCACTGCCTAAAGTAGGAAAACAAAGACAAAAGCCTAAAACCAACCGACCAAGCTAATTTTGTTTTATGACAAAGACCTAATATATACTGGAGCGACCCATAGAAGAGAGTATGCTGAGAGTCGAAGTAAGAGGATGATTTTGGACAACTGCTACCGAAAGTAGCAGAACAAAACCAAAGGCCCAAAATCAATTGTCTGTTCTAATTTCTTTTATGGCAAAGACCTAATGTGCCAGATAAATACTCATTTCATTTGTAGAGCACCTATATAATCCTACCAGGCAATGCTGGATCCAAATCCAGTTTGGCGGCCTTCAGCTAAAGAACTGGTAGAAAATCCAATTTTTGACAGGCTCCAAAGAAATGCCAAAACCAAGTAAGGTCATTTTGCAACAATTGAACTTTGAATGGAACTGGAAGCTATGATTAAGAGATCGTATATGCAAACACTTATATTTTTCTGGTCCAGCAAACAAGGGATGGAAAAGATTATGAAGTCACAAAAATTTTGGCAATAGGTTTTTGTCCACTGTATGCACCATTCTTCCCCTCAGCATGGTGCAGATTGTGTAAATTGTCAAAGAAAATCTTGAGGACGCTGTAATTTTTATTGTGATGGAATGCAGTGCTAATGAAGAAGTCACTTTCATTTTGGTGTAGCTGGTTGTGACATGAAACAGATATCAGCGATAAAGTTTGGTTGACAGTGAGGATAGCATTCAAGAAGTCCCTTCAATACAGGTTTGCCAGTAATTTATTTTCCTAATAATCTGGGAAGTTCTGAATTTCAAGGTTTGTACGTTTACAATTTCCAGGTTTCTAGGTTTGGCACGTAGATTGCATTAGGTTGTGACCATTTCTTCTTTGTATTAGATGACTAATAAGTTTCTGACATCAAACAAAAACACATAAACGTGCACATTTATCATTCGTCCATGATATTCCCCTGTTGACACGTATTATTGAAAGGAATTAGACATTATGTTAGTTTATGAATCCAACACGAATTCTATCTCTATGATATAAAAGAGCAATAACCAATTTCCTCTTCTAGCAAGGGGATGAGAAAGAGAGAAAAAGAGGCGTATTTTATTTGACGGTTTTGGCATTGGCAAGGTAACGTTTCAATTCACCATTTCCATTTTGGAAAAGAATTAGACATTATATTAGTTAATGAATTCTGAAGAATTCTATCTCTATGAATGTAAAGGAGTAATAACCAATGTTCTTTTCTTTGGATGAAAGAGAGAGAGCGCCTTTTTCATTACAGAAAGGAATTAGACATTATGTTAGTTCATGAATTTGATAAGAATTTTATCTCCATAATGCAAAAGAGCAATAACTAGTTTCCTTTTCTAGTAAGGGGATGAGAAAGAGAGAAAAAGAGGCATATTTTATTTGATAGTTTTGGCATTGGTAGGGTAACGTTTCAATCCACCATTTCCATTTTGGAAAAGAATTAGACATTATATTAGTTAATGAATTCTAAAGAATTCTATCGTTATGAATGTAAAGGAGCAATAGTCAATGTTCTCTTCTTTGGATGAGAGAGAGAGCGCCTTTTCCATTATGAAAAAAAAATTAGATATTATATTTGTTCATAAATCTGACAAGAATTCTATCTTTATAATGTAAAAGAACAATAATCAATTTCCTCTTTTAGGAAGGGGAGGAGAGAGATCAATAATTTTATCTTTTTAATTATTATTTTTTATGCATCTTCTTATATGGAGAAGTTTCATTTCATGGTCCTTTTTTTTTTTATCACTTTATCTATTGTGTTCATTTAACTTTTTTTTAATCATAAAATAGATGATACTTAAAATTATAATAGATAAAACTTATCCCATTAAAAAGTAGTATCTGAATTATTAAAGATAAAGGTTGTACACCAAAGTGTATAAAATGTTAAGATCCTAATTATTTTTAAAAAGCTACTTAAATTTATATTTTTTAAACTCAGATTGCTGTGATTTTTTTGATATTATATTTTCCAAACAAGGCCCATGAATATACCCAATCCGTCTTAGGGTCAACCTGTGATAGGCTTCCTGTGATATGTGATGATGCAGAAAGAATGCGTGTAACACGTGGCTATGACCGATCTGAACGTGATGCTTTAGAATTTTCACCCCATTGGAAAGTTCTACTCGCCCCCATGCATGTGGACAATTCACTCGCGTCTTTTGTTGGACACCTCTCAACTTTCTATCACGTGAGTACATGGTCCTTTCCACAGCCAAGAGTAGGGTTGCGCTGTCGTTGTCTCTAATTTATTACCTTTTTTTAAATAATAAATTTTGGGTATCTATTAATGTGCAGTTAAATATAGCCAACTACAAAAGATTTAAAATATTTTTTAAAATCATTATTATTTTTTAATTTAATTAAATCTAATTTTATTAATTAAATGAATGTGATGATAGAAAAAAAATAATGATGAAAGAAATTATAAATGTAATATTTTTCTCAACTTAATTATTAAAAAAAGAATTATTGTAATGTTTATTTTTATTTTTAAAATGGAAAACAAAGTAAAAAAAAAAATAGAATCATAGTGATTTTAAAAAACGTTTTTTTTTAATCTTTTTAACATTTGAATTTTTTTATATTTAAATATTAAAAATATTAAAATTGTTTTTGCACTTAAAACGTAAGAATAGAAAAAGGTTTTTAAACATGAAGATATATCATTTTTATTGTAGGCATGAGGATTTAAAAAATATATATAAGTATATATATTAATTAAAAAATATTTTTAGTAATATACTAATTCAAAAAATATTTTCAAATTTGTAAAGGAATATAATAAGAAGTCGTATCTTCAAAAAGTAAATATTAATTAATATCATAAATTTAGAAAAGGCAAGAAGAGGTCTGATATCAACCATCCGACTAATATGGGGGAAGTTTATTTACTGATAACGCGTTTTCCAATAAATCTGAAAAATAAATGGTAAAAAAACACTCTCGGAATCTCGTTTACTCATTCATTATTCATAAAATCAAACCACGCGGTTTTCAGACCTTTCTGTGCCTTTAAATTGGCCTCTGCACCTTCTGCAAACGCTCCGGTCTAATCAAAGCCCTTTTCAGATCATAGAAAATGTCTTCTGATGTGGTAAACAGCCCGGACGACACCCATGATCAAGGCCTCAAATCAAAGAAACTCTCATGGGGAAAACTGCGTCGTATGGACTCCCTAGACATGGAGTCCGGGACTGTACATGGTCGCAGCCACCATGGCTCCAAGGTCTGTACCCCCCACCCTTTCCTGATATCATTTTCTCGTTATTATGCATGGCAACTGGGAGAAAGAAGATTTGATTTTTTTTTTTTTTTTTTTTGAATTTCTGTTTTGAAGGATACGAAGGACTGGTCTGTGATACTGCACCTGGCGTTTCAGAGCCTTGGAATAGTGTATGGGGACATTGGAACTTCGCCGTTGTACGTGTATGCAAGCACTTTCACTGATGGTGTCAAACATAATGATGACATTCTGGGGGTTCTTTCTATCATCTTCTACACCCTCACCCTCATCCCTCTCTTCAAGTACGTCTTGACTGTGTTGAAGGCCACTGATAATGGCGATGGTGAGAGCTCATGATCATTAACGACCTTTGATTTTAATTTATATGTATCGTACTGTGATCTTCTTTTTCTATCTTTTCTTTTATGGCATGAACCCATCATCTTTTCTTTTTAGAAATATGCCACATATTAAGACTTTTCCATACCAACAAGGCAAAATGGTTTATTAATTTCTTGATTTTTATTTTTATTTTTGCCATTTTTTTCTAGTCTTGATCATAGATGAGATGAGTGAAAAACACCATTGAAGGCCAACTTTGATGTATCAAACTGTGATACTTGCCCTTGAAAATAACCATGCAGGCTCCTACTGGGGTCCCTCGTATCTGGTTGATCAATTAATGATCAACAATTGTGCACTCAATCCAATGAATCTTTTTTTTTTTTAAATCCTTGCCGCCTTTTCAACTCTAAATATGTGGTTCACATTATAACTCAAAAAAAGAGGAAAATAGCTCATTAAGCCTAGAATACACTTCTTTTAAACACCATGGATAATTTTCAGGAGGGACATTTGCTTTGTATTCTCTTATATGCCGATATGCCAAGGTGGGGTTGATCCCTAGTCAACAAGCTGAGGACAGAGAAGTCTCCAATTTCCGGTTGGAGCTGCCTAGTAAAAGACTGCAGATGGCATCAAAGCTTAAGTCCAAGCTAGAGAAGAGCAACTCTGCAAAGTTCTTTCTATTGTTTGCCACAATGCTTGGCACTTCCATGGTGATTGGTGATGGTGTCCTCACTCCTTGCATCTCAGGTTAGCTTAGTTTTTATCCTTCTTTCCATTTACATACAAATTTAATGACATAATGTCATACACCTTTATTTTTCCTTATGCATTTATTAAAAGGGATTTTTTTTTTCCCTTTCATCTTTGTTTTCACATATATTTTTTGAAAATACTTTTCTTACTTTAGAAAGTAAAAACCATATCACACTACCATTTTTTGGAAATACTTTTCTTACTTTGGAAAGTAAAAATCATATAAAAACCATGTCACAATATCATTTTTTTTGGAAATACTTTTCTTACTTTGGAAAATAAAAACCACATCACACTACCATTTTTTGGAAATGCTTTTCTTACTCTGAAAATAAAAAACAAACATAATTTACATCATCCTTTTTTAGTTAATTTGAGATTAAAAGGTTTTTTTCTTCCATAATAAATGTCTTTTCCTTTTACAAATTTTTGTTGCCAAAAAACATCTTGTGCTTAGCTTTTTCTAAAGTTATCTTTTATTATCATTGAAAATTACTTATGACTAATTTAAGTAGATATACGTATATGGTTGAATATGCATTCAACTTTCTTCTTTATTATTAATTTTTGTTGACAAAGAAAATGAGTTTTGTCCTTCAGTCTTTTATTGTATATATATTTGACATTTGACTTTGCATGTTATAGTTTTATCTGCTGTGGGTGGTATCAAGGAAGTCACAGATTCAATGACACAAGGTAATCTTTCTCAACTTTTAAAATCAACTACTAAAATAATTTTTTTATTTAACATTTGGATAATTTTTATATAATTTTTTTTAAAAAAAATTATTTTTTCAAAAAAAAATGGAATGGTATTTTTGTAGGTCATTTTTTTTTTTTTAAAGATTTGTAAATCTATAATTATTTTATTCCTTTTAATTACAAAAAAATTGAATTGAACCAAATTAATTGATAAAAAAATCAGATTGTCCAATTTTGACTAGTAAAGTGTAGAAAAAAGTGTTGAATCCAATGGCTTATTAACTTGGAATATTTACCCTCTTTAAGGAAAAAGAAAATAAATAAAATAATGGGTTTGCACTGTTGACAAATTTAAAATAATCCTTTCAACTTACAATAACATCCTCGTATAATTATTCTTAATAATATTTTGATTTGTCCTCTTAATCATGACTGATGAAAAGGTAAAAGTTTAAATTATTAAATACAATAAAAATTTCCCATCATCATAATTTTTTTTAAAAAAAATGGTTATATGTAATCATATTATTATTATTATTATTATTATTATATACAATAAATTATTAACCATTCTTTCTTTATTATTATTTTATTTTTTATTTTTTTCCTCAGTTGAAAAAAGTAAATAAATTTTATTTCTTACATTTCTTATAATTTTATTTAAATAATGATTCTAACTCAAATAAATTTTTTCTTGGACACAGATAGGATTGTTTGGATGTCAGTAGGCATCTTGGTATGTCTTTTCATGGTTCAAAGATTTGGAACTGACAAAGTTGGATACAGTTTTGCTCCAATAATCTGTGTTTGGTTCGCGTTAATTAGCGGCATTGGGGTCTACAACTTCATCAAGTTTGATCCAACAGTTGTTAAAGCCATTAATCCCAAGTACATCATCGATTACTTCAGAAGGAACAAGAAACAAGCCTGGATTTCCCTTGGTGGGGCCGTCCTCTCCATAACAGGTTTGGATGTGGATCATTAATCAATTCTCCTCCATCATTAACTTGAGAAATTTCTCAGATTGTTTTCGGGAAAATGCAGGGACGGAGGCGCTGTTTGCTGATGTTGGCCACTTCACAGTTCGATCAATTCAAATAAGTATGTGCGCTGTCACATACCCAGCTCTTGTATTGGCATATACTGGACAAGCCTCTTTTCTCCGGAAACACCATCAGGATGTTGCTGACCTTTTCTTCAAGTCCATACCACGTAAGCATTCTGGCTTTAGAGTTTGTTTTCTGTCTTCTTGTTAGTTTTTTTATTGGTTAAGGTGGGGTTTCTCTGGTGCAGATGGTCTGTACTGGCCGATGTTTGTTGTGGCTGTGTCAGCGGCGATCATTGCCAGTCAAGCTATGATATCTGGGACTTTCTCCATTATCCAGCAGTCTCTCTCACTAGGGTGCTTTCCTCGAGTGAAGATTATGCATACATCGACTAAGTATGAAGGGCAAGTGTACATTCCTGAGGTCAATTACCTTCTCATGCTGGCTTGTGTAGGGGTCACTGCAGGGTTTAAGACTACCACAAAGATTGGAAATGCATATGGTAATCTACCCACATCTTCTTTCATATTTTCATTTTTCAGCTTTTCTCGAGCTTAGTGATGTTTCAAAATGATCATGATTGCAAGTCTTTGTTGGTGTAGGGATTGCAGTGGTGTTCGTGATGACCCTCACCTCATTATTTCTGGTTCTTGTGATGATCATGATATGGAAAACCCATATCCTACTTGTGATCTCATATGTTGTGGTCATTGGTAGCATTGAGCTTCTGTATCTAAGTTCAGTCCTCTACAAGTTTGATCAAGGAGGGTATCTACCCTTGGCCTTTGCCTTAGTTCTGATGACCATAATGTACATTTGGAATGATGTGTACCGGAGGAAATACTATTATGATCTGGATCACAAGATTTCTCCTGAGGTGGTGAAGGAATTAGTAGTGAGCACAAACTTTAGTAGAATACCAGGATTGGCCATCTTCTACTCTGAGCTTGTTCATGGCATCCCGCCCATCTTCAAGCATTACATGGAAAATGTGCCTGCATTGCATTCAGTTCTTGTTTTCGTCTCAATCAAGTCTCTCCCCATAAGCAAGGTTCCAGTGGAGGAACGATTCCTCTTCCGCAGGGTAGAACCAAATGATATTTATGTGTTCCGATGTGTGGTGAGGTATGGGTACACCGATGTGCGTTTTGAGGAAGAGCCTTTTGAGAGATTGCTGGTTGAAAGATTGAAGGAGTTCATAAGAGGAGAGATAATGATGACCGTGACATTAACACACAATAGTGGAGACATAGTTTCTGGAGAGCTGCAAGATGGGTTGATTAATGGTGAGAACGAGAGAGAAGAATCAAAGCAAATAGATGAAAAAAGACATCAACAGGATGTTAAGAAGGATATTGAAGTAATTGATAGCGCGGCACAAGTGGGTGTAGTGCACTTGATCGGTGAGACTGAGGTGATGGCAGATAAGGGCTCCAGATTTGGAAAGAGGGTTTTGATAAATGTTGGCTACAATATCTTGAAGAAAAATTTGAGACAGACAGAGAAGGTGTTTGACATTCCACACAAACGTATATTGAAAGTGGGAATGATTTATGAGCTTTGAAACATGGGAAGGCATCAAAAGATTGTCCCATTAGTATCAATTGTAGCTAGATAGAATAGCCAAAAAAATTGTAGCAACATGGCTTCTTTGATGGGAATTTAATAAATATAGTAATATATTAATTCAAAAAATATTTTCAAATTTGTAAAGGAATATAATTGGAAGTCATCTTTCCAAAAATATCTTTTAATTATCACCATGAAAAATATCTTTTAATTAATACCATAAAAAATATCATAAATTTAGAAAATGCCAAACTTGAAGAACAAATTATTGGCTTCTGATATCAACCATTCAACCATTCACTGATGACGCGTTTTCTACTAAATTTGGAAAATAAATGGGGAAGAAGGACACTCATAATTTCATTTACTAATTCATAAAATCAACCATGCGGTTGTCAACCAAAAGTCAGGGCAGGGCAAGGAAGGTAAGAAGCGTAAAACCAAGAAGCAAACATTTGGGGGATGTCCATCGACATCTCCCACCTTGAACTTCATGTTTCTTCTTCACTTCTTTCAGACCTTTCTGTGCCTTTAAATTGGCCTCTCCTCCTTCTGCTAAACCTCCAGGCTAATCAAAGCCCTTTTCGGATCATAGAAAATGTCTTCTGATGTGGTAAACAGCCCTGACGAGACCCATGATCAAGGCCTCAAATCAAAGAAACTCTCATGCGGAGAACTACGTCGTATGGACTCCTTAGACATGGAGACCGGGACTGTCCATGGCCAAAGCCACCATAGCTCCAGGGTCTGCACCCCCACTTCCTGATATCATTTTCTTGTTATTCTGTATCTGCATGCATGGTAACTGGGAAAAAGAAGATTTGATTTTTTATTTTATTTTATTTATTTATTTTTATCTTTTTATTTTCTGTTTTGAAGGGCTCCAAGAACTGGTCTGTGATACTGCACCTGGCGTTTCAGAGCATTGGAATAGTGTATGGGGACATTGGAACTTCGCCTTTGTACGTGTATGCAAGCACTTTCACTGATGGTGTCAAACATAATGATGATATTCTGGGGGTTCTTTCTCTCATCTTCTACACCCTCACCCTCATCCCTCTCTTCAAGTATGTCTTGATTGTTTTGAAGGCCAATGATAATGGCGGTGGTGAGAGCTCATCATCATGAATGACCTTTGATTTTAATTCAAATGAATCCTACTTTGATCTTCTTTTTCTATCTTTCCTTTTCCTTTTTTTGTTTTCTTTTATGGCTTGAACCCATCATCTTTTCTTATTAGAAAGATGCTACTTTGATCTTAAAACTTTTCCAAACCAACTGTGATTCTTTTTTCCCTTTTCTTTTCTTGCCATTTTTGCTAGTCTTGATCATTGATGGGATGAGTGGAAAACACCTTTGAAGGCCAACTGTGATGGAACAAATTGTGTGACTTAGCCGTTAAAATAACCTTGCAGGCTCCAAATGGGGAAGGGAAACTTCCCTCTTATGTGCTTAATCAATGATCAACAGTTGTGCTCTCAATCCAATGAATCTTTTTTATAATCTTTTCTTCCCTTTCAACTCTAAATATACGGTCACATTATAACTCCGAAAAAGGAAAATAACCCATTAAGCTTAGGTGATGAATATCACATTTGTGTTATTATTATTTTCAGGAGGGACATTTGCTTTGTATTCTCTTATATGCCGATATGCCAAGGTGGGGCTGATCCCTAGTCAACAGGCTGAGGACAGAGAAGTCTCCAATTTCCGGTTGGAGCTGCCTAGTAAAAGACTGCAGATGGCATCAAAGCTCAAGTCCAAGCTAGAGAAGAGCAACTTTGCTAAGCTCTTTCTGTTGTTTGCCACAATGCTTGGCACTTCCATGGTGATTGGTGATGGTGTCCTCACTCCTTGCATCTCAGGTTAGCTTAGTTTTTATCCTTCTTCTTTACATTTACATACAAATTTAATGAAATACTTCTGCTTTATTCCCCCTTATTAACGTATTTTTTAAAAGAGCTCTTTTTTTCATCTTTGTTTTCACATCACAATTTTTAATTTGAAAATACTTTTCTTACTTTTGGAAAGTAAAAAGCCACCATAATTTACATCATCCTTTTTAGTTTGAGATTAAAAGGTTTCCTTCTTTCATAATAAATGGCTTTTCCTTTCACAAATTTTTGTTACCAAAAAACATATATATGGGGGAATATGCATTCAACTTTCTTCTTTATTATTAAGTTTTCTTATTGGGTAGGAATATTTAGGATTGGCGTCTTTCACAAAAACCAAAATTGTGATGCAAATTAATTTAGTTGGATTTTAGCTGACAAGGAAAATGGGTTTCCTCCTTCACTTTCATGTTGTGTATTTGACATTTGACTTTGCATGTCACAGTTTTATCAGCTGTGGGTGGCATCAAGGTAGCATTGGATTCAATGACACAAGGTAATCTTTCTCAACTTTTAAAATCAACTACTAAAATAAATTTTTATTTAATATTTGGATAATTTTTTATAAATTTTTTTAAAAAAATATTTTTACAAAAAATAAAATAAAAATGAATGGTATTTTTGTAATTATTTTATTTCTTTTAATTAAATAACCCTAAAAAAAGAAATTGAATTGGACCAAATTAATTGATAATAAATGAGATCGTACAATTTTGACTACTAAAGTGTGGACAAAAGTGTTGAATCCAATGGCTTATATAAATAACTTTAGGAAATCTCAACTGGCCACATTAACTTGGAATCTTTCCCCTTTTTTTAAGTAAACAAAAAGGAAAAAAAAAAAAAAAAAACCAATTGGTTTGCAACTTTGCATTGTTGACAAATTTAAAATAATCCTTTCAAATTACAATAACATCCTCATATAATTATTTTTAATAACATTTTGACTTGTCCACTTCCTTAGTCATGGCAGATATACAAAGGTAATAGTCTAACTTATTAAATACAATAAAAGTGTCTTATCATCTTAAAATAATTTAAAAAAAATGGTTACATAAGCATGTTATTGATCATTTTTGTTCCTCAATTTGAAAAAATAAATAAATTTTATTTTAATTTCAATACCATTTTCCTTTGTGCAAACAGATATGATTGTTTGGATATCAGTAGTCATTTTGGTATGCCTCTTCATGGTTCAAAGATTTGGAACTGACAAAGTTGGATACAGTTTTGCTCCAATAATCTGTGTTTGGTTCGCGTTAATTAGCGGCATTGGGGTCTACAACTTCATCAAGTTTGATCCAACAGTTGTTAAAGCCATTAATCCCAAGTACATCATCGATTACTTCAGAAGGAACAAGAAACAAGCCTGGATTTCCCTTGGTGGGGTCGTCCTCTCCATAACAGGTTTGGATGTGGATCATTAATCAATTCTCCTCCATCATTAACTTGAGAAATTTCTCAGATTGTTTTCGGGAAATGCAGGGACGGAGGCGCTGTTTGCTGATGTTGGCCACTTCACAGTTCAATCGATACAGATAAGTATGTGCACTATCACATACCCTGCTCTTGTATTGGCATATACTGGTCAAGCCTCTTTTCTTCGGAAACACCATGAGGATGTTGGTGACATTTTCTTTAAGTCCATACCACGTAAGCATTCTTGCATTAGAGTATGTTTTCTGTCTTCTTGTTGGTTCTTTTATTGGTTTATTTAGGTGGGTTAATTTCTTTGGTGTAGATGGTCTGTACTGGCCGATGTTTGTTGTGGCTGTGTCCGCATCAATCATTGCCAGTCAAGCAATGATTTCCGGGACTTTCTCCATTATCCAGCAGTCGCTCTCGCTGGGGTGCTTTCCTCGGGTGAAGATTGTGCATACATCGACTAAGTATGAAGGGCAAGTATACATTCCTGAGGTCAATTACCTTCTCATGCTGGCTTGTGTAGGGGTCACTGTTGGGTTCAAGACTACCACAAAGATTGGAAATGCATATGGTAATCCACCCATCCTTCTTTCAGATCTTCATTTTTCAACTTTTTTCGAGCTTGGTGCATGATATTTCGAAATGATCATGATTGTGAGTCTTTGTTGGTGTAGGGATTGCGGTGGTGTTCGTGATGACCCTCACCTCATCATTTCTGGTTCTTGTGATGATCATGATATGGAAAACCCATATCCTACTTGTGATCTCATATGTTGTGGTCATTGGTAGCATTGAGCTTCTGTATCTAAGTTCAGTCCTTTACAAGTTTGATCAAGGCGGGTATCTACCCTTGGCCTTTGCCTTAGTTCTGATGACCATAATGTACATTTGGAATGATGTGTACCGGAGGAAATACTATTATGATCTGGATCACAAGATTTCTCCTGAGATGGTGAAGGAATTAGTAGCGAGCACAAACTTTAGTAGAATACCAGGACTAGCCATCTTCTACTCTGAGCTTGTTCATGGCATCCCGCCCATCTTCAAGCATTACATGGAAAATGTGTCTGCATTGCATTCAGTTCTTGTTTTCGTCTCAATCAAGTCTCTCCCCATAAGCAAGGTTCCAATGGAGGAACGGTTCCTCTTCCGCAGGGTAAACCCAGACAATCTTTATGTGTTCCGGTGTGTGGTGAGGTATGGGTACACTGATGTGCGATCCGAGGAAGAGCCTTTTGAGAGATTGCTAGTTGAAAGATTGAAGGAGTTCATAAGAGAAGATATGATGATGACCCCGACATTAACACACAGTAATGAAGACATGGTTTCTGGAGAGTTGCAAAATGAGTTGATTAATGGCGAGAATGAGAATGAAGAATCAAAACGAATTGATGAAGAAAGACGCCAAGAAGATGTTGATAAAGATATTGAAGCAATTGACAGAGCAACGCAAGCAGGTGTGGTACACTTGATCGGTGAGATTGAGGTGATGGCAAAGAAAGGCTCCAAATTAGGAAAGAAGGTTTTGATAAATGTTGGCTATAATATCTTGAAGAAGAATTTGAGACAGAAGGAGAAGACATTCGACATTCCACACAAACGTATGCTGAAAGTAGGAATGATTTATGAGCTTTGAATCATGAAGAAAGAGATGATCACAAAATGTCTTATCAGCATCAAGCGAAACAAAAAAAAAAAAAAAAAAAAAACAGTTGTGCCTAGCGAGAATAGCTAAATAATTGTAGCAACAATACTTCTCTTCACAAGCATGTATAGCCAAAATTCAACACATAAATTATTATTGAAAACAAAATTTCAAGGAGGCTTAGTTAAAATGCAACTACAGAAAGAGGTCTTTAGTGAAGGACTAGATGCGGAATATATATATATATATATTCATAAAAACAATTATCAAGTCGAAAATAAATCAATAATAAAGATAAGACCTTAAAAATGGTATTTAAAGTTAATTTTTATAAGATCTGTTTGTAAAGTTATTGGTTCATTAATTCATATTACATTTCATTTTTACTTAAGCACCTAAAGTCATTAAAGTGCTAAATTGTTTTGCACTCTTTTATAAATTAGATGAAAACAATTGATGTAAGGAAAAAATCTAAGTTTTAATGTGAGTAAAATATTTTGAAAGGTTTTTGAAAGATTGAGGAGCTATTAATCGAGGTTTACCAACCTTAATTCGGTCTTAAAAATGTGCAATCCATTGAGGTACAAGAGAACTAGTTAATTTGGTTAGACTCAGCTAATTAAGGAGATAAAAAATGCTCAATTTTATTGTAAGATAACTCTAGCTAAGAAAAAACAGAGATAGAATTACCATGACTTAGTAATATTTTGGGGTGTGGTCCTTTGGAATTAGCTATAATGTGTTTATTTGTTTTTAGATTAAAATGATTAATTATTTGTTTAAGATAATAAAATCCTAATTTAAATAAATAAGAATAAAGATTGCTTGAATATTAAATGAAATAAATCAAATTAAAAAAAGAATGTTCTAGAGAGTTTCATAATCTAGTGTCAAATTCTTAGAAGGATAGCATTATAAAATCTAGGGTTTAGGATGAAAGTCAATCCACAACCAAATTGAATCCTAAGATTAATGTTACATCCAAAACTTTTTTTTTTCTTTTTAAAACATATTTCTAAAACCATCAAGTGAATGAGATTAAAAGTTAATTATTGGTTCAAAGTTTGACTTTTTAACATTTCCTACTCCTTGTAGCTTTATTTTAGGAAAAAATAACGATAAAGAAGATTAAGATAACTAATGATCAAAAGTTACCAAAAATCACTAGTATTAGGTAATAATCTACTATATCATTCCCCAACACAAACTCACAATGATAGGTGATGGTCAATTTTGATTTTCAATTTTATTCAATCAAAGCCTATATCCATTTTTGTAGATTTGACCCTTAAATTCGTTAATAGTAAGACCAAATTATAGTAATTAGTGATCAATGTCTTCTCAAGAATGACTACTATCTTGATAAGAATCATTTGTAATTTATCTATAGTGATCTCATGTAAAAGATTTATTCTTATCAATTAAATCTTGAAAACATAAAGAAAACCATATTTTGTCATGTTCTTGCTACTTTTCTTTGGATTCTTCACCTTCATCATGTTATCAGATTTGGATCAATCAAGTTAGCCAAACATGATAGAGGGTTTCTTTTTACAACCCATGTTTGGTTGCCAAGAAAATAAAATAGAAAGATTGAAAAAGAAAAGAAAACCTAAAACTCTATTAAAGACTTTTAAGAGGAGATTTCACTCCCTACATTCTATCTTCCTCTTTTCCTCCTTCAAAACCTAGAAATAAAAGAGTTTAATAAATTCAATATCCTAACATGTGATACACTTCCATTGTCCACTTATTATGGAGAAAAATTATAAAAAAAAAACCTAAAAAAAACTCTAAATATTATGAGTTCCAAATGAGTAAAATGCATTTTGAATTAGATTGAGGCATTTGGAACTCATTTTTGGTATGTTTTAGAGCTCAAAACTTGATCACCAATGGTTGAATTCGAAATTGAGGTGAGTTCCAAATTGTTAGAAAAATTAGGCAAATCCAACCTATGGTAATCACCCTAGAGGGGGGTGAATAGGGTGATAGTCTCTTTTTGCAAATTTAAATTATGTGAATGCAAGAGATAATTATATGCAAATACATAATAAAATAATATAAAAATAATTGCATATAAGGTAAGAGAGTAAGGAAAAAGAGAATGCAAACACAAGATTTTATAGTGGTTCGGCGCAACCCGACCTACGTCCACTCTCCTCTAGCTTCAATCCTAAGCTTGAGGTTCCACTAATTCAAGGCTTCCAAAACAAACCTTCAAACAATACAATTGAATTATGGGTCCAATCAACCCTCTTGGACTTTTGGCTCTAAGTATCCTTTACACTTCTCAAGAGATACCCCACTCTTGAACAACCCCTCAAGTGATACCCCACACTTGAGAATCCCAAAGTGATACTTTACACTTAGACTTTTCTTCTCATAGATTTACAAATGAAGATAATAAATGATCTCACAAAATCCTAGTACAAAACTTTAAGGCTCAAATGATACAAGAAAAATAGGATTGAATGATGCACTAATGATATGCAAGTTTTAAAATAATAGTGTACTAAAAAACACTTGCCCAAGACTCAAATATATTCAAGAAATGTTTAGGAAGGTTAAGCTCATGAAATAATAAAGATTGAAGCCTTTTTATAGAAGAAAACGACCAAACTAGCCATTGGGGGTTCGACTGGTTGAGTAGGGGGTCAATCGATTGACTAGCCTTTAATATTTAATACTTGGCAAGTGACTGTTGGACCTTGACCGCCCTTTGACCAAACTTCAACCGGTTGAGGTTCAACCTTAACTAGTTAAACAACCGTATAGAAGAAAGAGAAAGTTTTTGTATCATTTGACCAGTTGAGCTAAATAGGTCGACCGATTCCTCATTTGGTTCAACCGATTGAGTTGTTTTTGGCTCAACAACTATCATTTTCAACTTAAAACCTTTTAAACAAGTTTGAAAAATATTTAATACAATGTTTTAGTTGAAAACATGAAATCATCAGATTTTAAAGGATTTAAAACAAAATTACTTCTGGATGATTTTGGTGCATAAATTAATAATGTAATGCATGAAAGACCTAGTGCACCAACAACTTTATAAAGAGATCCTATGAAACTTAAGTCTTGAAAAACACTTATCTTTGAGGTCTTCTTTTTCTAATTGATTTCTCTTTGACTTGATTTTATTTTTGTAATTGCCACTTTGGAAATCGTCTTTCCTAATCATACTTGAAATATAATCATTAGTTTCAAACCTTATTTTGTTATCATCAAAATCGAGATTAACCAAACCTTAGTTTAACACAAATCAATTTTGAACTCATAAGTGGAAAAAAAGTGCCAAATTTGAAATCACCATGGTGAGTTCATAATTCATTTTGAATTTTGAACTTACCTACTACTACTTTGCTTCTAACACACATAACTTTTTCATTTCAGCTTTGATTTGCACATAATATGAAGTGTTGGACTCTTGACTTCCCAAACTTTGAAATGAAATATAACATGCTCAAAAATGACTTTGGAAAGTACTCTAAATTTCACCTCAAATTTAGAGTGCTTGTTGTGGCCAATTTTTGAGTTCCAAATTTCCATGTGAATTTGATTGTATTTGCTTCAAACTTCTTTCATTATGATTGCTTGCCTTTTATCTCATTTCATAATATTCGTTGCTAGTATCTCATGCCTATGGTTTTCTCATTATGCTTTTATTTGGACTTTTTATGGTTCACAAGAGCAAAGTCTCTCATTTATGTATATTTAACATTTTCTACTCCCTTGGTTGAGAATGAAATTTGTACTAAGCATTCTTTTTACCCCTTAAATCTAGAATTAGGTTCAAAAATGGAAGTTAGATCCATAGTTAGGATCTTAGCATCAATTTAAGTTAAGTTTGATGATTTGAACTTTTTATATTGTATAAATTATATTATATTGGAGCACATATTTAGCTCCAATCACTGGCATAACCTTGGTTCAACAAGGTTAGGCTAAGTCTCAATCGGTTGAGTTAGTTGGGAAATGGTAACCTTGATGATTAGTAGTTGATCAATTGGTTGGTTAATCAATACTCAAATTATATCTAGTGGCTTTCAACTCTTATATTGAACAAGAAAGAGTTATGAGAAAATAAAGGATATGCTTAATTAAGAAAAACACCCAAAAAGGGATGGGGGAGGTGAATTAGGTTTTTTAATATCTTTTCAAACACAACAAGTTCTAGCACAATATAAACAAAAATAAAGAGATAGAGTTAGAGAATTCAAACTCGTGTTTTATAGTGGTTCAGAACTTCCTTGCCTACGTCCACTCTCCTCAATCTCCTAAATGAGTAAGGGTTCCACTAACTTGAAGCTTCAACCAAGCTTCCAATCTTCTTACACTTGGATTTCGGCTCTAATGGGCTCTTACATAATCTCTTCAAGATTCAAACCTCTTGAAGGCTTTAACACTCAGTTTTTACAAGAATGAATCCCTCAACCTAGCTTAAAGATAACTCAAATACAAGACAAAGCTAGGATGACACACAAGAGTGCATTAAAGGATATGCAAGTGATGATTTAATGCACTAAGAAAGAAATGAAAGCTTTTTGGTTAAGAACAGGTAGGTAGACAATTGATTGCAAGTGTTCTCTTATTCATAAATGAAGTGGAGCTCTCAATTTATAGGTTTCTAAGCTCGGGAGCCAAAAACAGCAAAAAAGAGCCTCGACCGGTCGAGCTAGGGTTCAACTGGTTCACTAGTCGTTAGAGCATTTAATGTTTGGCAGGTTATCGTTGTCTCGACCGGACCTCAACTGGGAAGATGAAGTTACTGGATGAGAGAAAGTGTTTTTGGCACTCCTCGACTGGACCTCGACCGGACAAGGACAACCGGTTGAGCCGTTTGGCCAGAGTCTCGACCGGTTCAGTCTTTTGGCCCCGAAAACCTATCTTTTTCAATTCCTTTCTTTTCTAACACTTGGGCAAGGTCTTTAGGTGAAATAATATGTCAATTTTAAAACTTTTTGCCCAAGGTACATTTGTTAAAACTTGGGTTTTAATGAAATCGAAGTTTTAAAGGATAAACCAAGTTTTCTAAGATGCATGAAACGGTATGAAAATCCTAAGTGCACCCATGCATTCATCTTACATTCATTTCCTATGATCAAAAGTCTTCCCAAAGTCTTGATCTTGTATCCATTTGGTCATTTGATGAATTTCTGAATTTATACCTCAGATTCTTTACCATTTAAAACAATTAGTCACTTAACCATGATTTGTTATTATCAAAACTCGATTAGGAGAACCCTTGGGCTAACAAGTTCTAAATTGTTTTTTAACTATATTTGAAGCATTAAGAGAATGTTTTTAGATCTGCATTTACTTTTAAACTTGCATTTCATTTTAGTGTATCATTCAACCCTAATTTCATTGTTTTGAAAACATGATCGGACCGACCGGTTTAACCATCGACTGATGGCCTTTTCGATTTGGTTTGGTGAAATAGACCGTCTAGAGTTTGAACTGTCTCATTTCTCACTTCCTTCCAAGCTCATTTACTATATTCTATTGCAATTAACTTTCTCTTGTGATGTGAAGGTATAAATACTACATAAATGCTTTGTAGGAATTTCAATGTGAGATAGGTTAGGCCTTAATAATAATAAAATAAGCTTCACATGGAGGGGAATTGAAACCTAGGACATGTAGTTTACATAACGAGTGGTTGACCACCAACTTACACAGCTATTTGGTCAACAACATGGAAAATATGTATATATCTTTAAATTTTTATCATATAGAACATTTAAATAAATATAAATATTTATATCTACCATTATTGGTATAATAATTATTAATTATAAATATAAAAATAATATAAATTAATTAATATAATAGTTTTAAAAATTTTAAAATAACAAAATACATACATACATACATACATACATACATACATACATACATACATATATATATATATATATATATAATTTCTTATCATTATTTTTAATATTATTAAAATATAAATTATATATTTATGATGTCACTGGTTTGATTATGAAAACAATGCTTTATATTGAAATTTTTTGTTATAAAGTATATTTAAAACAATAATCCAAAAAGGTATTTGGAGCTAGAAGTCCAAGAAAGTTGATTGGAACTATAGTCCATTGTAAACTTGAAGGTTTGAGTTAGAAGCCTTGTTAAAAAAACTGTCACTCGATTGAAAACTTGAGGAGAGTAAATGTAAGTTGAGTTGTGTCAAATTGCTGTAAAATTTTGAGTTTGTATTCCCTCCTCCCCCTCCCCCCTCTCATTTTCTTTATTTATTTGCAATTTGTTCTTATATTGATTTTTATTATATCATTTTCTATATTGTCACTTACATTATTTAAGCTTCAATTTGCAAAAATGACCATCACCATATTCACCACCTATAAGGTGAAGTAAGACCAAACTCATGTCATTATTATGTTGTACCCTTTTATGTGGTGACATAGA
Organism: Vitis vinifera; assembly: GCF_030704535.1. Classification (NCBI taxonomy): domain Eukaryota; kingdom Viridiplantae; phylum Streptophyta; class Magnoliopsida; order Vitales; family Vitaceae; genus Vitis; species Vitis vinifera. The sequence continues at coordinate 3,092,204 of NC_081811.1, read as the reverse complement.
AGCCCAAAAAAGACAAAATAATGATGAAGTTTCTCTTGCTCTTGGTATAGTGGGTCCTTAATGGAAGACTTGTATGATGAACTATTAGCTCGGTGGCACAACATGCCCCTTATAATTGTGTTGTGCCAAAGTTATAAGAACCAGTGTTTTAAAAACCGGACCGAATCGGCCGGTACAACCGTTCCAATCCAGTTCCCCCTTTTAGGCCGGTTATCAATTAGCGGGCCGGACGGTTTTTGGAGAACCGAACGGTTCAACACCCCAACTTTTATTTGACTAAGTGGGCCACTTTAGTCCATTCCCTCACGACCCAACATTGTTGGCCTACCCATTTTTTTGGCAAAACGGATTGTATCCTCTCCCCGGCCTAACATTCATTGCCCACACCCATCCTGTAAAATGGACCCTTAATCAAGAGTTGAGCCATAAGGCCCAACAACCACTTGGCTTGACTGTCCAACTTGAGTTACATGGGAAGAGATTTGTAAAGCACTTTATTTTTCCTCTTACTTCCAATGTGGGATAAGGTAAAAGGACTTAAAAGCAAAAATCAACTTTTTTCCTACGGACTACAACAAGGGGGTTTGAACCTAGAACCACAAGCTCATTTGTGTTAATTTTTAACAGAAAATAACTACATAGTCTATTTCAAATAATATATATATATATATATATATATATATATATATATATCACATATGTTTTTTTTTTCATTTTCAATTTGTTTTCATATATAAATACAACTTTTTTTTTAGTTACCATTTTGAATATATTGTCGTATTTAAATATTGTATATATTTTGTTTAATAAATTTAAACCATTAATACATGTATATAAAAATGAATAAATAATATTGTAAATATTATTTAATTTTTAATTATATATTTTAAATATTTTATAATTATTTTTATTTTTAATAAATATATAAAATATATATTTATGACATTACCAGTTTGACTACCGGTCCGATTAGTGAACCGTGAACCAGTAATTTTTTCGGTTCAATATTCGGTTCGATTCTAAAAACATTGGTAAGAACTCTCAACCATATGGATAGTTCAATGACTCATTAATATCTCTACTTTTGTACAAAAGTTTCTTATTTTAAAAATAAAAAACTAGGTCATACTTAAATTTTATACATTTGACTCAAAAATAAATTTGTCATAAATTAATAAAGTTATCCTAAGAAATAAAAGAATATAATTAATCTTTTTTTGTCATTTTCTTTATTTTCCAAAAAATTATTACTAAAAACATAAATTTAATAAAATAAAAATTAGTTAATTTGGATAAAAAGTCAATATAAAAAAATTCACAATTTTCTAAATTTGATATATATATATATATATATACACACACAACACGGAGTAATTACTAATAAATAGAATTTGACATAAAAAAACTTTATGTTTTTTACTTAACTGAACATAATTAGAAATCCTAATTACCATCTTATTACCAATTTTTTAAGTTATCATATCATTCATCATTATAAACTTTTGTATTACAATCCAATTATGATATTTTAGGATATTTAGAAATATATTAAATTACTAATTTTCAAATATTTTTCTTTATTATATGAAACAACAACGGAGTAAATTTTGGTATTTTAGGATGTTCTACAATTTATTAAATTAATTTTATTTTAATTAATTGTTTTTCAAATATCTTTATTCTAAAATACAAATAAACAAAATAATTTTTTTTAAGGATGAAGACTACTTATTTACATACAGTATACAACAGTAATAAAAAATAAATTAATAATTAATAACATTCAAATTAAGGTCCATTTGAGAATTTTAAGATCATAAAAATTAAAAAAATTACAGTTTTCATAATTTCCTAATAAATGAGAGTTCATCACATGAAAATTTTCATATAAATAAATAAATAAAAATTATATCTAATAAGTCAATAATTAATTAAAAATATTTAACATTATTTTATAATTTATTAATTTAAAAATAAAGTTTAACTAGAAGAAAAGAACCAAAAAAGAAAAAGAATTCTAATCAAATTTTAACTAATTTATTTTTTATTTCAATAGATTTTTAACAATTTATATGATTCTAAAATGATTGTTGGAAAAAAAATTAAACATTATAATACAGTTTATAATAAAAATAATTTAAAAAAATTAACGACGAAAGAGTTGTCATATTTAGACAGCAACTTTGCCTGCCATACACAAAAGCAATTTGAAATTTGTGGGCCGTCCTTTGTAGTGGGCTTTATGCTTCGGCCCACTACAACCGCACTGCCTTGGAAGTATCAAATCAATATAACCACAAAACTACAAGGCTGACGCGGTACGCTACCATCATAAATTGCTTCACCACAAGAACCAATCCAAACCGTTGAATACTCTCCCACTTCCTCAATCCCCAAATTTGGAAACGTGTCAAAAGGAGATGCGGGGTGCATTTTAAGCTCAACAATACTGGATTCATACAATCTCTGCCAAACTCGCGCATTTTTTAAATTTTCACTATTTTTTAATTCCCGAAATTTCAAAACCTCCATTTTTTCGGAACGTATTTACAGAGAGAGTTTTAGTGAGAGGAGAGAGAGAGAGAGAGAGAGGGAGAGCTCTGTTGATAAAGAGAAAAACCTAGAGAGAAGCAGTAGGAGGAGACAGAGGAACGAAATGAAGGGTACCCTAGGAAGGCATTTGACGGTTCAGCTAGGTCAAGTTTCTCGCTTCCAGAATCTTCTGGAATCCGTAACCGCCGCCGACAACATCGACGATGATGTCGATAACAAAGATTTCATTCTGAGCCAAGACTTCTTCTGGTAAATTTCACGTTTTTGAATGGCGTATTTTGATTGGAGAATTGCAAGCTCAATTTGATTATTATTTTTGTATCTGTGCAAAACTCACTGAAATTGGGGACAATTCGTTTATTTTTTACATTATAGTGCTGAAGAATGAAAAATTTAATTCATCTATGTAATGCTATAAATCAACAAATGGATTCATTTATGAGCTCATGAAGAATAGAGTGGATTGTATCATTCGGATATTGCATCACAAAGTTAAGAAATATTTAGAGTCGTAGTATTATCTTCTTATCATCTGATATCTCCAGGAACTTCTCGTTCCTTTTTCTTTAACTTAGTTGGGGGTTGGGTGGGGTTACTGCTGATTATCATAGTGTCTGTTCTGGTTTCATTTTTATATCTTGGGTTTAATTGAATAAGGCTGCAATCTACAGGTTTTTTCCCTGCACTTATTGGTGGAGATAGCCTTTCCCGATATCACACAGATTTCCATGAGATTGAGGTATCTAACCAAACCCCAAGTATTTCTATACTTAAGTGGAAGTATTAGGTTTTTTTTTTATAGTATTCACAATCTATATGGTCAAGCTTTTGGGGCTTGGATATTTTGCAATTAAAATGTTTTTTCCCCATCAAATCGGTGACAGGAACTTCAGTCGTGTTTTCAAGGTTCTGAAGAGAATTGATGGTTGCATGTATGCAGTGAAACATAGCACAAGACCATTGCATCAAGACACAGAAAGGTAGCTTCTTCATGCTTGGTATTTGTAGTATTTGTCTGAGCAGCTTTCTTATGCAATAATATCTGCAGGAGGAAAGCTTTGATGGAAGTTCAAGCTTTGGCAGCTTTAGGTCTGTATAAAATCTTTCATAAGTTTTACACTTTTTACAATTTCTTCTCCACAAATTTGGCATTGTTCATTTCCTAACCAAAATCAGCATTTTTCCTTTGTTCCTCTCATGAAATGATTGTAGGTTACTACACTTTGTGATCACAGCTTATCCATCAAGAGATCTTCTCACTTGTTCACAGAAGGGGAAGTCCTGGAACCTATGCATAAGGTTGATATGTATTTTTTCAAGGATACATATGTGACTCCCATGTCATAAAAATGAGTCCATAAGTGATATGATGTAACATATGGTACATGTAGAGAACAGATTATAAGAATGACCCTTAGAAGAGAGTATGCCAAGAGTCAAGAGGATGATTTTGGACAACCACCGCCTAAAGTAGGAAAACAAAGACAAAAGCCTAAAACCAACCGACTAAGCTAATTTTGTTTTATGACAAAGACCTAATGTATACTGGAGCGACCCATAGAAGAGAGTATGCTGAGAGTCGAAGTAAGAGGATGATTTTGGACAACTGCTACCTAAAGTAGCAGAACAAAACCAAAGGCCCAAAATCAATTGTCTGTTCTAATTTCTTTTATGGCAAAGGCCTAATGTGCCAGATAAATACTAATTTCATATGTAGAGCACCTATAGATGTTTTGAGTACTCAATCAGCAATTTTCCTACCCTTCTCTTAGACTGTGTCCTAAATTTGTTTCTTGATAAATTGTATCTTGTAGTTTACCATGGCATTTCAAGTAAAAATAATAAATATTCATTTCATATATAGAGCACCTATAGATATTTTGAGTACTCAATCAACAATTTTCCTACCCTTCTCTTAGACTCTGTCCTAAATTTGTTTCCTGATAAATTGTATCTAGTAGTTTACTGTGGCATTTCAAGTTATTTTTACTTTATTTCCATATTGTGTATAACAAATCTATTTCTTGTAATTTGTGACCAGTTACAGGGTGTCAAGAAGTGACACCACATTTTTGTTTGTTTGTTTGTTTTTCTTTAATTTTTTTTTAAAATATTTTATTTTGTGATAAATCTAATCTTTTTTCTGGCTCCATTTTTGTTTTGATGACTCCATTTCTAATGGTGTGCCCAAAATGCTATGGAAACTGGAAACTGGAACATCTGAATATCTACTAGGACCTTAGTTTTCAGTTATTGTTAACATCTTTTCACTTGAAATTTATCTACAGATTGCCAAGGCCTTGCAATTTACACATGAGAAAGGAATAGCTCACCTAGATGTGAAACCTGGTAACATTTATGTCAAAGATGGTGTTTACAAACTTGGTGATTTTGGTTGTGCAACTCTTCTTGATAGAAGCCTTCCAATTGATGAAAGGTGATGCACGTTATATGCCACAAGAAATCTTGAATGACAAGTATGACCATCTTGACAACGTTGACATGTTCTCCTTGGGAGCTGCTATCTATGAACTTATTAGAGGCTCACATTTGCCTGAATCACGATATCGGTTTTTGAATCTTAGAGAGGGAAAGCTGCCGCTTCTTCCTGGCTATTCTTTGCAATTCCAGAATTTACTCAAGGTACCAAACACAATTGACATATTAAACATTGCCTAACCATTGTTTTTGAAGAAAGGAAATGTTTCCATATTTTACATTTGGTGGGTCTGGAAGGCCACTCAGTGGAAGAATAAATAATTTGATTTGATTTGATCTTTTTCATCTCACATTATGTGAGTTTCTAGATTAAGGTGGCGTTTGTTTTTTTGGCTTAATTCTAAATAGAACTTTTTTTTAACTTAATACTAAATAATGCTTAATAGCATTAAGCATTAAGTTGTTTGTTTTTTTAAAATTTTATTTCTATTAAGTATTAAGCTGTTTGTTTTTTTATATGCTGAAAACCAATATCTTAATATTTTAATGTATTAAAAAAATATAATTTAACTTATTTTTAAAAAGTTCAAAATAATAAAATTGTTATAATAAATAATTTATCATTATCATTCTTACAAAAAATAATTAATATATTTATTTTTTATATAATTAAAATAAAATATTTAAACTTAATAATATGAAAAATAATAGATTGATAAAACCTAAATCAAATTAAAGAAAAAACATAACAATTCAAGTACATATTTTCAAATATCCGAAGACATCACATTTTATGCTAATATCTAAACATTGCATTTCTTACAATGGTAAAAAGCTAAAAATGACAAGTTAACTAAACACTTGAAAGAGTTCATTTGCGATTTGGTTTCGGAACTGTTGCATGAATTCTTGATCAGATGCTGCAAAAAAACTGCTTGTAGTTGAGTTTTGATTTTGATTGGCATTGTCACTTTCCAATTCCACTTCATTGTCATATTCGGAAAATAATCTATCCGCAATTGAGATTTGTCGAAGAAAATTGTGAATGGAGAAGCATGTCATGACAATTTTTGTTTGAGTAGTAAACGAATAAGGTGCCATTCTCTTCAAGGTTGGAAAACGCGCCTTAACAACACCAAAAGCACGTTCAATGACATTTCTTAATCTTGCATGACATTGGTTGAATATCTCCTCTTTTCCTACAGCTTTACCACTACTACGAAAATCACTCAACCAATAGCGCACATTACGATATGGTGCCATAAAACCTCGAGTGTGTGTGTATGCTGCATCTACTAAATAATATTTTTCTGAAAAAAAAAGGATTGAGTTGATTATTATAATGAATAAATACAAATTATATTAAATAAAATGAAAATAAAATATTTACCTGATGGGGGCATTGGAAAATTATGTTACGGGTTACGAATAGTTTCTGTCAAGACTCTTGAATCATGAGCTGTTCCTTCCCATCCAACAACAACAAACCTAAATATCATGTCAAAATCACAAACTGCCATAACATTTTGAAAACACTCTCCTCTCCCACGACCTCGATAAGGTACTTGTTGATTAGTGGGAATACATGCATGGATAAGAGTTCCATCAATTGCACCAACAGCATCCTACATGGTAATAATTCTTTAAAATATAAATAATTATTTTTATATGAGAATAATACAAATATGATATGAATAATTAGAAATAAAAAATAATGTACCTTAAAAATTTGTCTTAGCCGACGATTGGAGATACCATTTGAACTATCATTGAATGATGGAGGAGTAATCATCTCTTTTGAGAAATTCACCATGGCCACTAAAACCTCATGGAAGTATTTATGAAGTATTTATGAATAATTATTTTTTCTTCTGTTTTTTCTTAGAACCTTCTGCTTCATCATTAGTATTTCTTGGCAAATCCTCATCTTCTTCTAAACTAATTGAAGTTTCGCTAGGCATAGATGTAGAATGTGTTGATGATTCCTCAGCCCCAGAAGCTATCACTCCCCCAGAGCTCCAATTTTTAGACCCAGTAGCTAACACCCCTTCAAACAATGCCTCTAATTCTTCCACATTTGCTAATGGTTTAAAACGGAATTGTTTAGTTTCTGGATATTTCTATTTTACAAGATAAACAACAAATTAGTCATATATACATATATATAAGACAATTATTTTTAAAATTCACTCAAATCCATAAAAAAAACTACTTGTAGATATTCTTCCCATTTTTCAGCTGGCCAATCAAAAGTTTTGGTTACAGAGTTGTAACCATGTCCTGTCATAGTCATCATTTTACTCCAAATGAGATATTGTCTTTTCATGTAATCCCACCCATTCTTAAGTTGTTTTGAAGTATAACGTTTTCTAAGTAACTTCTCCAACTTTTCAGCAATTCGAGGCCAAGCACTAAACTTTAAACCTCCACCTGATCTAAAACCTTTGTTTGCCTCTTGAAGACAAAGATCAATAAAGTGCTTTCTTTGGATGGGGTCAGTCCAATTTGCCCTACTAATCTCAATATTTTGACTCATTACTGTACAAAAAACCAACCAACATTAATGACTAATTTTCAATTTTCAATTAAAGACAATAAAATAAAATAAAATAAACTTCAGTTGGTTTGGTATGTCTAAATAGAAAAGGAAAATAATTTTTTCTAACAAAAATATTAAAAAGGATTATATGTAAAGTGGGAGAAAGTGAAGGGGTGCTTTTGAGGGAAGTAGCAACTCATAAATGGTGGAAAGAGAGAGCAATACATGTTAGAGTTATTGCTTAAGGATGATAATCATAATGACAATAGTTTAGAGGGCTTGCTTAAGGATGATGATCATGATGAATGCAGTTTAGAGGGTTTGCTTAAGGATGACAATCATGATGAAAACATTTTAGAGTGCTTGCTTAAGGATGGTGACAATCATAAGGCGAGCAGAGATGATGGTGATGGCTATTACAGGTGCTACAAGCGAAGAAGAATATCAGCCTATTGTTGTTACCTCGCGTCTTTGAGGATCCACGTAGTTGCCAGATGGATGGACGCGTGATTTCAACTTATATAGGTTCTTGATCCAGTCGTTATACCTGCAAGAAGGCATCCGGACAGGGTGTCCGGATGCACCCTCCGATGGTTTTGTTAGCCATGATCAGAGAGAGAGGTACAAATCAGTTGGCCTTTTACCAGGTATTAAGAAGTTATCAGGGGGGGATCCTTTCCTTCTTCGTGCGAAGGTATATATATACAGCTTCAGGGGTACTGTTCCTCTCATTAATGGCGAGGAGATATTTTATGTTTGTCATGATGACATTCGGAGGCAGCATGGTCATCGCCACCCTACTGGCGGCTGTCAGAAACCGTGGTAGGTGATGCTGCTGTCTAGATATCGTGGGAAACGATCATGTAGAATGATCGCGGGAAGTGACTTGTTGTCACCTCGACCCGTCCTTTCACTCTGCAGATGATGGGACGTGGGCCATGGCTGGTTGTCGTGATAGCGTGTAAGACTTGCTTTACTTTAATTGATGATCCGAACGATTAAATCCGGATGGTCACATGCTGACTATCCGGATTGTATAGTGGAGCGGATACATTATGAAGGTTGTCCGGATGTCTATGCTCTGTCAGCGTCGTTTGCTCTTCCTTGGGCAGAAGAAGCTGAAACGTCATGTGCTTTTCCTTGAGGCGGTCCGGATAGGAGAACCATCATCATGCGTATCCTTAAGGGAATCCGGATGATGATGGTCCGGCTGATAACACGTGCTGCGTGTCACTGTGAGGTGCGTGCCACGTGTTTCCCAGAGGGAGGGGTCCCCACATTGCCCCCCTTTTTAACTTGCCTATTTTGCCAAAAAATGGGCGGGTTAAAAAATAACTGGCTTTTTGAATTTTGAAGAGGTCTCTTCGTCTGATTGGGCCACGTGGCGAGAGGGGGTGCGGAAGCCATAAAAGGCATTTATGATGAGCCGCCGACTCTGGGAATTTCCAGGCAGCATGTTGTTTCAATGATAGCGCTGTTTGGACGTTTGGCTTTCCGAGGGCTGGTCTCCCTATAAATAGCGTACTGTACCTTCTTTTTCATTTTTTCTACTGCATTTTCCTGAGAGCCTTTCTTCTTCTTGCTTTTGTTGCGTCCTTTGCTTTTTCTGAGTAAAGAAACTCGAAAATACTTTTGTACCGGTGACTTTGTGTCGCGACATTTGTTTGCTGCTGGTGTTCTTGTATTCGAAACGACGACCTTTCTTCTTCAGAGCTTCATTTGGTACGTGTACCTTTGCTATTGCTGTTCCTTTTGTTGCGTTTTGTTGGTTCTTTGGTTTTGGTTTCTGATTTGTTTGGGTTAGGGTTTGTGTATTTTCTGGGTTACTTGTGTTTTACCCATTGCGCTTCTTGTGTGTAGGTTTGGGCTTGTGTTTGTGGTAAGAAATGGCTGCAAAAAAGACTGTTTCATCTTCTGGGGCTAGCGAAGTTCGTGGAAAGGCGATAGATAAGCTGGATGCGAAGGAATTCCGGGAACGGTTCTGCATCCCGAATAACGTGACTATCGAACTGCTGAATGGGAGGGTACTTGTGCCTTCTGAGAAAGCAGAAGAAAAAACTATCATTTTCTCGAAGGAACAATTCAACGCGGGGCTCCGGTTCCCTCTGCCGGCGTTGTTCAAGGAGTTCCTCCACTTCACCAAGATTCCACCCGTCTTCATTCATCCCAACATCGTCCGGGTGTTGATGGGATGCAGCATCATAAACATGCTGTACAACCTCGATCTCACGCTGCTGGAGGTGTTTTTTTTGTATTCTTTGAAGAAGGTAAAAAATGACATCTTCAGCATGTCCGCACACCTGCCCTCCCTCCAACTGGTGACAGAGCTGCCAGATTCGACAAAGGGAGGGGCGACGGGACACGTGGTGGTCCGGGGTGCGTGGGCGGGGCTTTTGGAGCATCCGGCGAGGCCTTTCAACCCAAACTATTCCTTGGAGGTTCCGGGTAAGTTTGCTTTTGTGACTATTGTCCGGTTTTTACTTTGTTGATTTTTTGTTGACTCTTCCGGATGGCATTCTCATCTTTTGTTGCTGTTAATGTAGGTCCGGAATTGAGGGGCCACCTTGTGGACTGGGTGGAGAAGGCGTCCTTTGGCTGTCTCAGCAAATTGTTCGAGATAGACGCCAAGGAGAGGCAGTGCAAGACGCTGCTGACCGCGCGGAACCTGACGGCGGTCGTCCGGGAGCCCTGAGAATATGTCATCAACATTCTCCCCAGGAAGATGCCAAAGGAAGTTGTTCCTGGGGAGCATTATACTGTGAAGGATTTCCCGATTTACGAGGCGTTAAAAGAGGTTGACGCTAAAAAACGCCCACTTCTCCTGGAGGATCGGGAGAAGAAGAAGAACGAAGGGACCCTTCGGAAGGCTCCCGGACAGAATCGTCACGCAGACTCTCCTCCAGAGAAAATTCCAGCGAAAAGGAGGAAGCTGGTGAAGAAAAATGGGAAGGACTTGAAGGAACCCAGTCCTCCCATGGAATTTGCTCCTCCGCCCATTATTCATGAGGCGGAGGTAATGATAGAGGAGCCAGTGAACGCTGCCCCTCATTCCATCTCAAGCGGGTCCAGACACCTTGCGGGGCTGAACCACTCAAGCACCTCCTTGGCAGCGGTTGCGTGTCTAGCGAATTTGGCTGAGGAAGCTGCGTCTGTCAACCATCCGGACTCCCGCAATCCGGATGCCGATGCAGCTGAGGCCGTTTGCGCGACCCCCATGGAGGAAGCGGGAGCAGAAAGCCAGAGTCAGCCCTCTGACGATCCGGACCGGCTGGCTCTTGTTCTGGTGACGGGGCCACCCTCAAAGAAGCCTCGCTCGGTGCGCAACCTGAGGTCCGGACTCCTCGGGCGGCTTCAAGAGCGGCAGCAAGAGATTGAAGTCAGTTGCACATCCGCCCACGACGCTCATCCGGAGGGGGGTGAAGTGGAGATGGTAACTGAGACTGCAGCCGTCCCGACGGAGGTCCCAGCTGAGGTTGCATCGGGGGAGGTCCATCTGGCCGGAAATGTTGAGGTTGCACCCGAGGATGCCCATCCGGCCGTAAATGTTGAGGTCCCGAATCCGGAACAAGAGTCATCTTCTCTTGCCTCATCGGAGGGGAATCCTGTTAATGATGCATCTTGCACTTCTGCTAACCCTTTTAGCTACGCGGAGTTGGAAGAGAAGCTAAAACATATTCCACCCGGCTTGCCCCTTGTCAAGCCTTCAGCCCAGATGTTCGAGATGGTGGAAACGGTAAAACTGTTTTTGTGCTTTTTGATTGTCATTCTGATGTGTGATTTCTAACTTTGCTTTTCTTGCTTGGCTATTTGTTTGCAGCTGGTGAGTGGTCTTCGTGGCATGGCCAATCAGTACGATCTTTTCACTGACTTGCTCCGGACTACTGATTATGTGAAGGCCTTCGCCACTTGGCACAAAGATGCTGAAGATCAGTTGCGTCTGAGACTGGCGGAGGCTGAAGCCAGCATATCCACCGCCCGGAGGGAGAATGAGGCCCTCCGGGCAGATTTGGCTGACGCAAAGACCCGGGAGGAATCAATGGATGCCCGTCTGCTTGAGGCAGCAGATGAGGTGGTCGGTCTGAAGGGGGAGGTGAGGCAACTCCGAACAGAAGTTTCTATCGAAAGGAAACAGAGGGAAGATTTGCAGCTGCGCTTGGTTGCACAAAAAGAGGAGCTAGAACGGGAGTTTGCTGCAGAGAGGAAGGAAATTGAAGCAGAATATCAAAAACAAGTGGATGATACGTTCATCTTTGGGTATCGGTGCTGCATGAAGAAGAACTGTATCAGGCGGGACGTGCCTTCAATTCCTCCGGGTGAAGAAAAGAAACTACATGACAAGCCTGCTCCCTGATAGTTTATCTCTTTTTGTAACTTCTTCTGTAATCTTCCTTCTGTATTTTTTGTGGTCCGGAGACCTCTTTGTACATATTTTTAGCTATATCAATAAAAATATTTCTTTTCTCATCTGAACTCGTCTTGGCTCTCTTATTGATAATATTGCTTTAAATTAGACACATTCCATGGTCTAAGTAATGGAGTTCCGTCTAGCTTTTGTAAATGATATGCTCCATTGTCACTTGCTTTAGACACTATATAAGGTCCTTCCCAGTTGGCTTGGAACTTCCCTGCACCCACTTCAGTAGTATTTTCAAAAACTTTTCTAAGGACTAGCGTACCATTTTTTAAGCTTCTTGGCTTCACTTTACGATTGTAATGTGCTGATGCCCTTTGTTGATAATCTGCCATCCGGATGGCCGCACTTTCCCTCACTTCATCCGTCCAATCCAAATTTCTTCCTAATTCCATGTTTGCATCATTTTGTTTTGCTGCGTCGGTCAGGATAGTAGGGAGACCTATTTCGGTAGGAATGACGACATCCATTCCATATGCAAGAGCGAAAGGAGTATTTCCTGTTGGCCGTCCGGGTGTAGTTCGGTAGGCCCATAGGACACCGGGTAGCTCCTCCACCCACTTCCCTTTAGCTTGCTCAAGCCTTTTCTTTAGGGCATTGATTAGGGTTTTGTTTGTGGCTTCTGCTTGCCCATTGCTTTGAGGATACCGTGGTGTGGAGTATGAGTTCCGGATATTCAGCTCCGAACAGAAATTTCTGAATGCAATGCTATCAAATTGTGGACCATTGTCGGCTATAATGGTTTGGGGAATTCCAAAACGGCAGATAATATTTTTCCATACAAACTTGGTGACATCCTTGTCTTTGATGCTAGCATATGCTTCAACTTCCACCCACTTACTGAAATAATCTGTGGCAACAAGCAAAAATTTCTTTTGGGCAGGTGCAGCTGGGAGAGGTCCCACTATGTCCATGCCCCACTGTGCGAAGGGCCATGGACCTGAGATTGATTTTAACGTTGTTGATGGCATATGTGGAATGGGAGCGTACCTTTGACATTTATCACATTTTTTGACATATGTTGCCGCGTCTTTCTTCATTGTTGGCCAATAGTATCCTTGCGAATGAGCCCTATGTGCCAAAGATCGTTCTCCCGAATGATTTCCGCATATTCCCTCATGTAACTCAGCCAACACATATTGGGCCTTTGAGTGTCCTAGGCACCGAAGGTATGGTCCTGTGAAGGATCGTTTGTACAAGTGCCCCCCAATTAAGGTAAAACGGGCAGCTTGCACCTAGATTTTGTGTGCCTGTTTGAGATCTCCGGGTAGAGTTACTGCCCGGATATATTCTGTGATATCATTCATCCATTCTTGGCCGTCCGCTTGGGGTGCTTTAATGGTATTGCAGATTGAAATTTCTGAGACAGAGGGGTTGGTTTGCACATGTATGGGCAGTAGAATGGCTTCCTTGATAGGGAGGGAGGCATCTATGCCGGCCAAAGCGTCAGCGCGCCTATTGTCAGCTCGCTTGATTTTTTCGATTGTCCATTCAGTGAATTGCTGCAAGGTGTTTCTTACTTTAGCTAAGTATCGCGCCATGCGTGCGTCCTTAGCCTCATATTCCTCCTGGACATGTTTTACCACGAGTTGTGAGTCGTTGAAGATCCGGAGTTTGGAGACGGCTAGAGCAAGGGCGAGGTCCAATTCGGACAGGATGGCCTCATATTCTGCTTCATTGTTTGAGGCAGGAAATCCCAGCCGGATGGCTTGCTCCAAATGTTCCCCAGTTGGGGACTGTAGTAGGAGCCCAACTCCAGAGCCTGATGAACGTGAGGCTCCGTCAACTCGCAGAGTCCACCATTCTTTTTTACTTGATTCTTCATGCTGGCCGGGTTTTCGGGAATATTCTAGCACGAAGTCAGCCATTACCTGGCCTTTCATGGACAACCTTGGTTGGAATTCTATTCCAAACTCGCTTAATTCGATGACCCATTGTAGCATTCTCCCGATTAAATCTGGCTTGTGCAGAATGCTGCGAAGGGGTTGATCAGTCAACACGATCACCGGGTGGGCTTGAAAATAGGGCCGGAGCTTTTGGGCAGCGCTTCGAAGGGCTAAGGCTGTTAGCTCCATTTTTGAATATCTGGTTTCCACATCTGCCAATGCCCTGCTGACATAGTAGATGGGCTTCTGCTCCTTGGGTGATGGGCAGCGGGATAGAACGGCACTGATTGCCCATTCTGACACTGCCAGATACATGTATAATTTCTCCTTTGGGATGAGGCTGCTCAATATGGGTGGTTGCATAAGACAATGTTTAATTCTTTCCAAAGCGTTTTGGCAATTGCCCGTCCACCCGTGCGTTCCAGCTTTTCGTATCGCCAAGAAGAAGGGTCGCAACTCATCAGTGAAGCGGGCTATGAAACGCCCTAACACAACGAGTTTGCCTGTGAGGCGCTGTAACTCTTTCTTGTTCCTGGGGGGAGGTGTTTCCATGACTGCCTTGACTTGATCCGGGCTGACTTCTATGCCCCTTTGACTGACCATAAATCCTAGAAATTTGCCGGCACTCACGCCAAAGACGCATTTGGAAGGATTTAGCTTCATGCCATACTTTCGTAAGAGGTAAAAAACTTCTTGCAAATGAAGGATATGTTGTTCTCGAGTTTCGCTTTTGACTACGATATCGTCAATATATACCTCTACCGAGTGGCCTATCAGAGGTTTGAAGATTTTAGTCATCAATCTTTGATAAGTGGCGCCAACATTTTTGAGTCCGAATGACATGACTTTATAACAATAGAGGCCATGTGGCGTTATGAATGCTGTTTTTTCTTCGTCATCCGGGGACATGGGGATTTGATGATATCCGGAGAAGGCATCCAAGAAAGAGAGCATCCCTTGCCCGGAAGTGGAATCCACAATCTGATCTATTCGCGGCAAGGGAAAACTGTCTTTTGGACACGCATTGTTGAGATTGGTGTAATCTACACAAACTCTCCATTTTCCTTCTTTTTTGGGTACCACGACTACGTTTGCCAACCAATCCGGATAAGAAACCTCTCTGATGAATCCGGCTTCGAGCAATTTGTCAATCTCGTTCCGGATGACTCTTTGTCTATCCGGGTGGAAGCGCCTAATCTTCTGTCGGACGGGTCTGGCAGTTGAAAAGACGTTAAGCCTGTGAGATGCAATGGAGGGATGAATTCCCTTCATGTCAGAATGTGCCCACGCGAAGATGTCATGGTTCTGTCTGAGGATATTTTGCATGCCTTGAGTTTCTTCTTGTGTCATGAGGGAACTGATGTTCGTGAGGTGGTCGTTTTCCTCCGAAATTTGGATTGTTTGTAAGGGATCTACTGCCGGGGGATCTTTGTCCGTCGGACCCAATAATTGCTATTGGTCGTGTGCAATGCTGGGTTCAGGGGGAGATACATCCTCCTGGTTAGCCCCTGCTTCGCGTGCTATTTGATAGCATTGGCGAGCGGCTAATTGGCTGTCATATAGGTCGATTTGGCCATCGTTGGTGAGAAAACTCACCATTTGATGGTATGTAGAGGGGATAGCTTTCATGTAGTGGAGCCATGTGCGCCTCAAAATGACATTGAAGGGTGATAGCTCCTGTACTACTGAAAACTGTACATTGAGAGTGACTGGGCCAGCTTGGACTGGCAGTATGATATCTCCCAAGGATGTGGTTGATGATCCGTTGAATCCAGATAAGATTCGTCCTGGGTTTTCAAGGCCCGCGAGACTATGTCCCATGCGGCCAACGACTAATGCTTGCACCAGGTCGGCCGAACTGCCTGGGTCAACTAAGATACGTCGCACATCGAAGTCCCCAATTTCCAAGGACAAGATGAGGGCGTCGCGATGTGGTTGTAGTGTCCGGGTGGGATCTACTGGTGGAAAAATTATTGTTCCATCTATGGGGCGAGGCCCCTCTCCAGTTAGACCCGGCCGGATGGAATTAATGCGTTCGCGTATTGATGCAGCCCGCAACAATTTTTGCCTTTTCCGCCTGGAGTCATACTCCTCTTCAGATGGTCCTCCGTTAATATAGTTGATAACGACCTTGGTGGCAACTGGGGCCCTAGGGGCTCCAGGGTTGTTGTGCTGGGAAACGTCCCTACCCCCAGTATCCATGCGGAGGTATTGCTTCAAATGCCCAGCTTTTATGAGTCTTTCGACCAAATACTGGAAAGATCGGCACGTCTCTGTTGTATGGCCATGATCCTTGTGGAAGGCACATCTCCTGCTACGATCCCTTGTAGATGGGTCCGTTGCAATGGGTCTAGGCCACTTGAAGTCGGACAAGCCTTGGATCATTGGGAGAAGTTTCTCATATGATATAGAAAGAGGTGTGAGAGGCGGCATTTCCGGGCGACTTGGCCCTTCCTGCCTTCGGTCAGATGGCTTTGGCCGATCCGGAGGTTTGGTATTTCTCTCCGTATTACTTCCGGATGGCCGTCCGGCAACCAAAACTTGTTGGGTGGCTGCACGTACGTCATCTTCGAGCATTGAATATTTGTTGGCTCTTCTGAATAAGTCATCCATTATTGTAGGAGGTTTTTTGGCCAGTGATTCGAAGAATGGAGTGCCTGAACAGATGCTTCGTTTGAAGATCTGTAGGACCGCGTCCATGCTGCAAGCCTCTATTTGAAGTACGGCCTGGCCAAATCGTTTCACAAATTCCCTCAAGGATTCGTTATCTCGCATTTTTATGTTCTGGAGGGTGCTGATATTCTGTTTGTGTCGAGCGGAGCACAAGTATTGTCCCACGAAAGCTTCGGACAGGTCCCTGAAATTGCCAACAGAGTTGGGAGGTAGGCGATGAAACCATGAGAGGGTCTGTCCCTGTAGGCTGGCGGGGAATACTTTGCATAGCAGCGCATCGTTGCCAATATCGAGCGTCATGAGCTGTCGATAATGCATGATGTGATCGAAGGGATCGTTGGTTCCATCGTATGTGGAAAATTTTGGTACGAGGAATCCCCTTGGGGGCTCATAGTTAATGATATGAGAGCAGAAAGGCGTGAAGAGCATGTCATCCAACCTTTTGCTGATGGAGCCAACGGGTGGCCCGTTTGGGATGTTTCTCCCAGTTGGCTGTTCCGCTGGGTGCAGATGGACGTTCCGCATCACGGGGGTGACTATGGGGTCACGATGCGGGTGAACGTTTTGCACCATGGGGGTTGCCATGGGGTCAGGGCGTGGTGCCCAGGTTGTGGCCATAGGTGGCCTTGATCTTCTAGGCTCTTGCGGGCCTAGTCTTGCACGCATCGAATTTGACAACCGCGACTTTTTATCACGTTGCCTTTTTGCTGAAAAGTGAGTAGAGTCTGAGCTTTCCTCATGGGGAGCTCGAGGCATAGGCGTGCGTGGTTCATGAGGCCTCACGTTGCATGCCCCTGGGATTGCCCCTGTTGTCCCAGGGTATATTGACTCCGGTTCTTGCTGAGGCCTTGAGTTTGCTACTTGGCCCCTCGAACGTTGACGTCGAGGAGGCTCTGATGTTGAAGCCTGGATACGTAACACAACGTTTTCTTCTCTCAATCTTTTTGTCTCCTGAAGGAGAGCTTTTAGCTGTCTTTCGCTTGCCAGCTGTCTCCTTTCGATGACTAGACGCCATTCAAAATTATCATCCTCTCCCCTACCAGATGAACGACTTTGGGAAGGTGTGGCCATTTTTTTTTTTTTTTTTTAGTGACTGAATCAAAGTAAAGAAAAGTTCCCACAGACGGCGCCAATGTTGTTACCTCGCGTGTTTGAGGATCCACGTAGTTGCCAGATGGATGGACGCGTGATTTCAACTTATACAGGTTCTTGATCCAGTCGTTATACCTGCAAGAAGGCATCCGGACAAGGTGTCCGGACGCACCCTCCAATGGTTTTGTTAGCCATGATCAGAGCGAGAGGTACAAATCAGTTGGCCTTTTACCAGGTATTAAGAAGTTATCAGGGGGGGATCCCTTCCTTCTTCGTGCGAAGGTATATATATACAGCTTCAGGGGTACTGTTCCTCTCATTAATGGCGATGAGATATTTTATGTTTGTCATGATGACATTCGGAGGCAGCATGGTCATCACCACCCTACTGGCGGCTGTCAGAAACCGTGGTAGGTGATGCTGCTGTCTAGATATCGTGGGAAATGATCATGTAGAATGATCGCGGGAAGTGACTTGTTGTCACCTCGACCCGTCCTTTCACTCTACAGATGATGGGACGTGGGTCATGGCTGGTTGTCGTGATAGCGTGTAAGACTTGCTTTACTTTAATTGATGATCCGGACGATTAAATCCGGATGGTCACATGCTGACTATCTGGATTGTATAGTGGAGCGGATACATTATGAAGGTTGTCCGGATGTCTATGCTCTGTCAGCGTCGTTTGCTCTTCCTTGGACAGAAGAAGCTGAAACGTCATGTGCTTTTCCTTGAGGCGGTCCGGATAGGAGAACCATCATCATGCGTATCCTTAAGGGAATCCAGATGATGATGGTTCGGCTGATAACACGTGCTGCGTGTCCCTACACCTATGACAGCTGATCTCATTCCATCTGCATTGATTAACCTGCCAGGACCTAAGTTTTGGGTACAGAGATCTGTAGATTGTTTCTTTGTAAATGATGGAGCTTCTATTTAATGTATAGGCGGAAGAAGAGGTGATAGGTACATATGCATATATGGCTCATTTTGAGGATCTATTTTGGATTGGAACTTGGAGTAAAAGTGATGTTGCGTATGTTTACAGCAAGAATCACATCCTGCCTGTGTTGTCCATGTGTATAATCTGCCATAATCGTCGTGTATGTTCTTTTCCTTGTTGGGTGGGGAGGGTGAATTGAATGTGTAGGATCTGATAAGTGTGTGAATTAATGGAGGCTTTCTTTTTCCCCTTCATTTTTTTTTTTTTTTTATATATCCTGCCTTGTTCATAAGAACAAGAGGAGTTATTCTAAAAGATAAAAAGATAAATTTTTATCTTTTTAAATATTTGTCTGCCACTTAGCCTCGTGGCACTCGTACACCACCACCTACCATCTACCACCCTTCTATTGCGTTTTATAGTTATTCTAAAAGAACAAAAGAGTTATTATGAATTGAGAATTTCCATATATTTATTGTGAGGGCCTTTGACTAATGTTGGAATAACAAATAATAACAATAATAATAGAAAATGATAAATTTGGATTTAGGGTTGAATTAGGGAAGTAAGAAAGCATGGTAAGTAAGACAGCAACTAAGCAACAGAAAAAGATACTGGATTTTACTAAACAGACTTTAAACAGCTGAGGCATAATAATTACAAGTTAGAGGACTGAAAAGGAAAAAAGAAATAAAAAAATGGGACCACAATCAGAGAGGAGGCACAAGATTTCTCATTTTCAATAGAAACCCTGGCATTATGTTAAAAACTCCAAAATCAGCATTGGGGTTTAAGAAGAAAATGATATGAGGAGATGCTCTGTTTGAGCCTCATGCCTTTGATCCATCTTTAAGATTCTGGAACCTCATTGCTTCTTGGTAACAAATTGGGTTCTCAGCAAATTGAGTGGATATTGTATAAAAAAATCACTGCTCATGTAAAACTAAACATTTCAGATGCCAAATTATTTTAGAATTAGGTTCCTCTATAATTGGTTTCTGGGCTCACAGGAACTGTAAAGCCATCTTGATCTTTGTGGAAAAAGAAAGGAATGATTTGAATTACCAATTTCTTTGGCAATGGGAGGCATACCATTCTTAAAAATCCAGCTGCTAATGACTTAAGGAAGGGTAAAACAGGGTAACAAGAGCTTGGCATTGGAGTGGGGAACAGATTATGATTCCATTTTCTTAGCGTTTGCTCACTTGATAAGTCACTATGCTAGATGTTCACATGGCTGGACTCATGGTTGGTAGAGGAGTCGTCCTTGTCTGCTAGTCACATGGCTGGACATTAGAGAAGTTGCTCTAATTTTGGCACAGGACATCTCCAATTTTGGCACTCTAGCTCTAACATATTGTTGCTCTAACATATCATCATTCCACCAACCAATTTAATTTATCTAAAATCAAAATCTCTTGAACAATAAATTAAAACCAAAGTCATAGGTTAAGCTTGAACAATTGACCAAGTCAACATGTATGTCATTGTATCTACGACGGCTAATGAAGTAGAAGTTTGGTCAATGGCTAAGAAGATGCTGAATGGTTGATGGATGATTTCCTAGAAAATGTTGAGAAGCTGTTAGATGCTTTCCCTCCGGGAAGAAAACTTGGTCTTGTCATCCCCACATTTGACACTCAATTTCTCTATTTATTCCCAGTTTCTGGAAGGGCTGTGAAGCATCGGCTCTCATCCTTGCTGAAACTCCTCTGAAAAATTCATCAGGGACAGGGAGCAAAAGCTAAGAAAATGGAATCATCCCTTTTCAAGGCGATTGCAACCTTACAAAGAGCTTGGCAGTAGGCAAGTGTAGGAGCCATTTTTGGATGATCCAAACCCCTCCAACCTTACAAAGAGGACTCAAAAAATCCTATAAACCCCCAACATTCAGGGAAACCTTTCATCTCTGCAACAACTTTCAATGGCGTTCAATCATTTGGAGGGGGTATTCCACGTTATTTAAGAACTCTCATGGGCATTCTAACAAACAGTTTGAGCACAAATGCTCTACTCAACAAACTATAATATGAAATCAATAAGATTAAACCCAACATTTTTCTTCCTTAAAAAATAACCCAACAAACCACAAAAATCACAACAATCAAACAAACCCAAATTAACAACGAGACAACAACCATATCAAATAGGCTCTAAATAATAAGATATCACCAAACAAAGTTTTTCTTCCTAAAAAAATAAACGGACCTGCAACACGTGAACCAGAATGCTCTATTGAAAATGAGAGTTTTAGAAAGAGAAGTACTGGAAAATGAGACTCGAATGCTCTATTGAAATCCTAAAACCAAAATAAATTTGGGTCAGTTACCTTCGATTAGATCAACGATGCTGAATGAAAGAGGAGCTTCTTTCCAACTCTATAGTCCCGGAAGGAGAGCGATGGAGGAGGAGAATGAAGAAATTATTGCTTTGGGATGAGGTGAGGGTTGAGGATCGGGGTTGCAGAGAGCTACAAGGGATGGGTGGGTAGGTTTGGGCGTCGGGTTCGGGTTCAATCGCATTTGGTAAAGGTTTAAAAAATTGGCTTTTTCTAAATAGAAAAAGCCAAATATTTTAGCTTTTTTTATTTAGTCAAAAATTTTAAAAATTCAGTAATAAGTCATCAAAAATTAAAAAAACAAACAACCTAAATTCTGAAAGCAAATTGTTTTCAGCAAAAAGCCAAAAAAACAAACGCCACCGAAGTTTACTTCTGAATGCCTGAAGATAAAAATGATAAATGTTTACAATTCTATGCAACAGAGATGTGTATCCAATCTTTTCTTAATTGCATGATAGGGAAGTATTAGTCTTATAACCTATTGAAATACTTCAACTCAGATAACTTAGTGGAATTAGTGTATTTTTTCTCTTAAGAGTTTGGAATTTTCATAGATCAATTTGCAGACAATAAATCTTTTTGAGTGTCAGTTGATCATAATTCATTGCCTTAACTTGTAATGAAGATGCAATTATATGAGTTTTTACTCTTGTTTTTATATACATTTTTAGGCTACTGGCCCCTTTTATATCATCTGGTATTTTTTGGGAAGTTTTCAAGCTATGGATGAAGGGGTTTAAGGTTATTGTTCTTGATGTCCCTTTGTTGTTTGAGGCCAAGATGGACGGCTGGACAAAACCCATTATTGTTGTATGGGTTGATCCTGAAACACAACTTCAGCGACTGTTGGCAAGGGATAGGACGTCCGAGGAGGATGCCAGAAACAGGATAAATGCCCAGATGTCACTGGATTTGAAGAGGAGAACACTGGGTCGCTGGAGGATCTGAATGAACTGTTCCAGAATGTATTATTTCAGGTCAAAAGGCCCTTGACATGGACTGAATTTGGGCTTTCAAGGCAGGGAGCTTTTTCAGTTCTTGTTTCTGTTACTATAGGTGTTCTTATATGCAGAAAATTTTATAATAATGGTTTATAGCCATTATATGTACCTGAGACTTTTAATATCTGAGATTGCTGGTGTATTTCATGTAACTTTATTTGTGTTTCATTTCAAAGGGCTGTATCTTTGATTTTTCTTGGAAATGAAAGTTCTTGATTGAGAGGTTGTCAATTTGATTGAAATGTGTGGATTTTTTACTACACACTTTTTAACAAATTCATTAAAGACTAACTTCTATCTGAACTTCCAGATTAAAGTTCAGATATGAATTTTGACTGACCTTGATCCTTCTAGTCTCCATATGCTTGGAGATTTTGTGTGTTATAAATGATTGCTGCTATAGTTGGTTGAACCTAATAAGGATGAAACTTGCTTCAAATTGTCTAATGTAAACCTTTATCCATGACCACTGAAAATCTATTAGCGTTTCAGTCCCAAAATGAGTCGTGTCCATTTCAATAAGGTTATTCTCCCCATTAAATTCAGTGTAAGCATCAAGTTCTATTATTTTGTATTTTTAGGTTCAGCGTTTGTCTGATAACTAAGAATGATCATCTTCTTCTATTGGCTGTTTGATAAAGAACATAAAGCAAGAACTATTGAGTGCTAAGTGCAATCATTAGTCATCGTGGACCTAACAGTTCAGCAAAATAATTGGCTTTTTTAAAGGGGAGAGATACGTGAGACAACATCCATTAAAGACTGCATAATGTTTTAAAATACTAAGTAGTTTATCCTGTTTCAGAACTTTGATCTCCAATATTAAAATAATGTCATAAGTAATAAGTGGTAAAATTTCGAATTGAGTGATAATCTTATATTAGCCTTTGGCTTCAAAATGTTAATTATTATCTTTTGTATATTATGTTTTTGCCTATTATCTAGCATTAGGCTTAAGATGGGAATTGATATCTGACTGTTAAATTTTTTAATTGTAGAAATATGTTCTGAATATCTTTGTTCCTTCTTCTTCTCCTTCTTCCTCTTCTTCCTTTTTATTTATTTATTTCTTGGGTGTTGAACAAGGTGCAAGAGTACAGAATGCAGCACCTCTTTTTATTTTTTTATAAGGGTCATTCATTCCAATAATGGCCAATATATTTCTGGAGTTGTATTACTTTTAACATACAGTTCCTGGTGTTTTCTGTCAATATCTGTAAATAAAACTCATTCATAAAATGTTCTTGAATCATAGTTTCTTTTGCAACTAGCATGCTTTTGTTGTCTGTTCATCATAGCTAGGTAAATACTGTTAGAACTCTCTTTGAATCCTTATGTTCATCATGGCTTCTTATAGCCTTGTTTTATGTAACCTAGGTCTCAATCGGTTGAATTAGTTAGGATTTGGTAACCTTGATGATTAGCAGTTGATCAATTGGTTGGTCAATCAGTATTCAAATTATATCTAGTGGCTTTCAACTCTTATATTGAACGAGAAAGAGTTCTATTTTAAATATAAGTGAAGCATTATATTGTATAAATTATTTTTCACGTGTCATTCAACCCTAATTTTATTGTTTTGAAAACAGGATCAGACCGGCCAGTTTAACCATCGACTGATGGCCTTTTCAGTCCGATCTGATGAAATAGACTGTCCAGAGGTTGAACCCTTGTTGGACCTAATGAATCGATAGTTCAATCGCTGAATCGAACAAACTGTCTGCAGGTTTTTCACGAACCAGTCAATTATGGTTTAACCAAAATTCCACATGGGTTTCCACAATTTTCTAGCTCATTTCTCGCTTCATTCCAAGCCTGTATTCTATGGCAATTTACTTTCTCCTGTGATGTGAAGGTATAAATACTACATAAATGCTTTGTAGAATTGAAACCTGGGACGTGGTTTACATAATGAGTTGGAGGACCACCAACTTACAAGCTATTTGGTCAATAGCATGGAAAATATGTATATATTTTTAAATTTTTATCATATAGAACATTTAAATAAATATGAATATTTATATCTACCATTATTGATATAATAATTATTAATTATAAATATAAAAATAATATAAATTAATTAATATAATAGTTTTAAAAATTTTAAAATAACAAAATACATACACACACACATGTATATATATGCAATTAATTTAAATATTAAATTTTTATCATTGATATTATAAAAAATAAGTATAAATATATTAATAATTTGAATTTTATTAAATGACATGTGTTTAATATTAAATGTCAATATATTCAAAATGAAGAAAAATTAATTATTTAATTTTAATTAATTTTAGAATTTTTGAAAATATTATATTATTTTTTTAATATTATAAATGTTTTAGAAACATATACATTTTTTTTATTTGCATTTTAAGTGATAAAGTGCAGCCTAAGTGGCCATCTATGTGTTTTGCTTGGTTGTAGGTCTTGAGTTCAAATCCTTAAAATCATGAATCCTATGTGGCATGTGGATTGCTAACTCAACAAGCCATGAATCCTACATGGGATGCGCATTGCTAACACAATAAGACATGTCTACAACACCTTAAATTAAGGTATGACACATTAAGGGGTGTTTGGGTTGGGCTTTTACCTAATATCAAATCCTTTAGGTGAGTTTTAAGCAAGGTTCCAATGGAAGAATGATTCCTCTTCCGCACGGTAGACCCAGACAATCTTTATGTGTTTCGGTGGGTGGTGAGGTATGGGTACATCAACGTGCGATTCGAGGAAGAGCCTTTTGAGAGATTGTTGGTTGAAAGATCAAAGGAGTTCATAAGAGAAGAGATGACGATGACCCTGACATTAACACATAGTAATGGAGACATGGTTTCTAGAGAGCTGCAAGATGGGTTGATTGATAGTGAGAATGAGAGCGAATAATCAAAGCAAATTGATGAAGAAATGCGCCAATAAGATGTTGACAAAGATAAAGAAGCAATTGACAGAGTGACACGAGCAGGTATGATTGAGGTGATGGCAAAAAAGGGCTCTAAATTAGGAAAAAATGTTTTGATAAATGTTGGCTAGAATATGTTGAAGAAGAATTTGAGATTGACAAAAATTGGTCATTAAACCAAAAAAAGTTATGGTTCATGGTTCAGTAATTAGATCGGTGGTCTAGTCGAACTGATGACGTCATATATATAAAATTTATATTATTAAAATTAAAAAGAATAAAAAATTTAAAAATATATAAACAAATAAATAATGAATAATATTATATTTTTATCTTTGATATTATAAAAAATAAGTATAAATATGTTAAGTATTTTGAATTTTATTAAATGAAATATGTATAATATTTAAATGTCAATATATTCAAAATGAAGAAAAATTAATTATTTAATTTTAACTAATTTTAGAATTTTAGAAAATATAATATTATTTTTTAATATTATAAATATTTTAGAAACATATAAAGTGCATGCAACCTAAGTGGTCTTCTATGTGTTTTGCT
Source organism: Vitis vinifera (assembly GCF_030704535.1). NCBI lineage: Eukaryota > Viridiplantae > Streptophyta > Magnoliopsida > Vitales > Vitaceae > Vitis > Vitis vinifera. Next base: position 3,066,860 of record NC_081811.1, on the reverse strand, counting down.
TGATTGTAGGTCTTGAGTTCAAATCCTTAAAATCATGAATCCTACGTGGGATGTGGATTGCTAACTCAACAAGCCATTTCTACAACACGTAAATTAAGGTATGACACATAAAAGGGTGTTTGGGTTGGACTTTTACCTAATATCAAATCCTTTAGGTGAGTTTTAATCAAGGTGCCAATGAAGGAAGGATTCCTCTTCCGCAAGGTAGACCCAGATGATCTTTACGTGTTCCGGTGTGTGGTGAGGTATGGGTACACCGACGTGAGATTCGAGTAAGAGCCTTTTGAGAGATTGCTGATTGAAAGATTGAAGGAGTTCATAAGAGAAGAGATGATGATGACCCCGACATTAACACATAGTAATGGAGACATGGTTTCTAGAGAGCTGCAAGATGGGTTGATTGATGGTGAGAATGAGAGCGAAGAATCAAAGCAAATTGATGAAAAAATGCGGCAAAAGGATGTTGACAAAGATAATGAAGCAATTGACAAAGCGGCATGAGCAGGTGTGATTGAGGTAATGGCGAAGAAGGGCTCCAAATTAGGAAAAAATGTTTTGATAAATGTTGGATACAATATCTTGAAGAAGAATTTGAGACAAACAGAGATTGGTCATTCAACCAAAAAAGTTATGGTTCATGGTTTAGTAATCAGACGGGTGGTTTAGTCGAACCGATGATGTCATATATAAAAAATTTATATTATTAAAATTAAAAATAATAAAAATTTAAAAATATATAAATAAATAAATAATGAATAATATTATATTTTTATCTTTGATATTATAAAAAATAAGTATAAATATATTAGTATTTTGAATTTTATTAAATGAAATATGTATAATATTTAAATGTCAATATATTCAAAATGAAGAAAAATTAATTATTTAATTTTAACCAATTTTAGAATTTTAGAAAATATAATATTATTTTTTTAATATTATAAATATTTTAGAAACATATACATTTTTTTTATTTGCATTTTAAGTGATAAAGTGCACGTAGCCTAAGTGGTTTTCTATGTGTTTTGCTCGGTCTTAGGTCTTGAGTTCCAATCCTTAAAATCATGAAACCTAATTGGTAACTCAACAAGCCACTTCTACAACACCTTAAATTAAGGTATGACACATGAGAGGGTGTTTAGGTTTGACTTTTAAGCAAGGTTCCAATGGAGGAATGATTCCTCTTCCGCATGGTAGACCTAGATGATCTTATGTGTTATGGTGTGTGGTGAGGTATGGGTACACCGACGTGTGATTCAAGGAAGAACTTTTTGAGAGATTGATGGTTGGAAGAATGAAGGAGTTCATAAGAGAAGAGATGATGATGACCCCGACATTAAAACACAGTAATGGAGACATGGTTTTTGGAGAGCTACAAGATGGGTTGATTGATGGTGAGAATGAGAGCAAATAATCAAAGCAAATTGATGAAGAAATGCGCCAAAAGGATGTTGACAAAGATATTTAAGCAATTGACAGAGCGGCAGGACCGCGTGTGGTGCACTTGATCGATGAAATTGAGGTGATAGTGAAGAAGGGCTCTAGATTAGGAGAAAATGTTTTGATAAATGTTAGCTACAATATCTTGAAGAAGAATTTGAGATAGATAGAGATTGGTCTTTAAATCGAAAAAGTTATGGTTCATGGTTTAGTAATCAGATCGATGGTCTAGTCGAATTGATGATGTCATAAATATATAATTTATATTATTAAAATTTAAAAGAATTAAAAATTTAAATAAATAAATAAATTATTAATAATAATAAAATTTTATCTTTGATATTATAAAAAATAAGTATAAATATATTATTATTTTGAATTTTATTAAATGAAATATGTATAATATTTAAACGTTAATATATTCAAAATGAAGAAAAATTAATTATTTAATTTTAACTAATTTTAGAATTTTAGAAAATATTATATTATTTTTTAATAATATAAATATTTTAGAAACATATACATTTTTTTATTTTCATTTTAAGTGATAAAGTGCATGCAACCTAAGTGGCCTTCTATGTGTTTTGCTAGGTTGTAGGTCTTGAGAACACATAAATTAAGGTATGACACATTAAGGGTTGTTTGGGTTGGGCTTTTACCTAATATCAAATCCTTTAGGTGAGTTTTAAGCAAGGTTTCAATGGAGGGACGATTCTTCTTCCGCAGGGTAGACCCAGACGATCTTTGTGTTTTGGTGTGTGGTGAGGTATGGGTACACTGACGTGCAAGGAAGAGCCTTTTGAGAGATTGTTGGTTGAAAGATTGAAGGAGTTTATAAGAGAAAAAATGATGATGACCTTGACATTAACACAAGACATGGTTTCTAGAGAGCTGCAAGATGGGTCGATTGATGGTGAGAATGAGAGTGAAGAATCAAATCAAATTGATGAAGAAAGGCACCAAGACGATGTTGACAAAGATATTGAAGCAACTAACATAGCGACACGAGCGGGTGGGGTACACTTGATTGGTGAGAATGATCGAGGTGATGGCGGAGAAGGGCTCCAAATTAGGAAAAAATGTTCTAATAAATGTTGGCTAAAATATCTTAAAGCAGAATTTGAGACAGACAAAGAAGGTGTTTGACATTCCATACAAACGTATGCTAAAAGTGGGAATGATTTATGAGCTTTGAAACATGGGGAAGGCGATGATCAACAAAATGTCTCATTAGTATCAAGTGACAAGGCTACTTGTAGCTAGCTAGAATAGCTAAAAAAATTGTAGCAAGAGTACTTCTCTTCTCAAGCATGTATAGCCAAAATTCAACCCGAAAGGCTTAGTTACAAGAAAGAAGTTTGTAGTAAAGGTATAGATATGGAATGGGGATTTATATGAATGAGGATTTATATATATGTATATAAATTCCCATTCCATATCTATACCTTTACTACAAACTTCTTTCTTGTAACTAAGCCTTTCTGGTTGAATTTTAGCTGTACATGCTTGAGAAGAGAATTACTCTTGCTACAATTTTTTTAGCTATGCTAGCTAGCTACAAGCAGCCTTATCACTTGATACTAATGAGACATTTTGTTGATCATCTCCTTCCCCATGTTTCAAAGCTCATAAATCATTCCCACATTCAAAAAATATTGAATCGTTCAAGTCATATGGAATCACCCAATTCAGGCAGTTCACCGGTTTAACCGTTGGTTCAACGGTTTTGGGGCTGGTTCAAATGTCTGATTTAATAGAGAGGACCAAATCGGAAAGTCCACCGATCGATCAGTTGGGTCCGATCTAATTTTCAAAATAATATATAGTAATTAAAAAAATAAAACAGTACAAATACAATTTTAAATTGAAAACATTATGTAAGATTAAGAGCATGTTTGTTGAAATTTTTAAAAACGGTTTTTAAAAAATAGAAAACAACTTTAAAATTTTTTTTTTTTACATGTTTGGCAATTGTTTTGAAGTTATAACTTAAATAAAAATAAAAATAAAAATAAAAATAAAAATAAAAATAAAAACAAGATTCGGAGAACAACCTCTCTATTTTTAAAAGCAAAAGCATCTGAAGCTGTCCCTCAAGCTGATGAGAAGTAATGAAAGCATGGCAAAATTTGAAGATACCATTGCTACTCTCTGCTTTCTCTGCTTTCTTAATCAGCTGTTTGTGCTGAGCTCTAAGTGTTTGCACAGTCTTATTTTTGTACAGAGAGGCCTGGTCACAGACTCACGTCTACTTGTGCTAATGCAAACGTCATTTTTGGACACAGAGGCCTGCTGTTTCTGAGATCAATCAAGAAATAAATTCAATTAGATGACACGTTTTCTACTAAATTTGAAAAATAAATTGTAAAAAAGAACACTCATAATCTCGTTTACTAATTCATAAAATCAAACCGCGCCATTGTCTACCCAGAAGCATAAAATTTAGTTGCCCATCAACATCTCCCACCTTGAACTTCACGTTTCTTCGTCACTCTTTTCAGACCTTTCTGTGCCTTTAATGGGCGCCTCTCCACCTTCTGCAAACCATCCAGAAAGTAGTTTGATTAAAAGCCTTTTCAGATCATAGATCATAGAAAATGTCTTCTGATGTAGTAAACAGCCCTGACGAGACCCATGTTCAAGGCCTCAAATCAAAGAAACTCTTATGGGGAGAACTACGTCGTATGGACTCCTTAGACATGGAGACCGGGACTGTCCATGGCCAAAGCCACCATAGCTCCAGGGTCTGCACCCCCCCCTTCCTGATATCATTTTCTTGTTATTATGTATCTGCATGCATGGCAATTGGGAAAAAGAAATATATATATATATATATATATATATATATATATATATATATATATATATATTATCTTTTGAATTTCTGTTTTGAAGGATACCAAGGACTGGTCTGTGATACTGCACCTGGCGTTTCAGAGCATTGGAATAGTGTATGGGGAGATTGGCACTTCGCCTTTGTACTCATTTGCAAGCACTCTCACTGATGGTGTCAAAGATAATGATGATATTCTGGGGGTTCTTTCTCTCATCTTCTACACCCTCACCCTCACCCTCATCCCTCTCTTCAAGTACGTCTTGATTGTTTTGAAGGCCAATGATAATGGCGATGGTGAGAGCTCATAATTGGAAGTGAGCTCTTCAAAATATATCTTTTAATTAATACCAAAAAAATATCATAAATTTAGAAAATGCAAAACTTGAAAAACAAATTATTGGTTTCTTTACTGCGTTTTCTTCTAAATTTGGAAAATAAATTGTAAAAAAAGACACTCATAATCTCCTTTACTAATTCATAAAATCAAACCGCCAAGAGATTGAAATTTGTAAGTGAATTGACTGGAAACATTTCGATGGATAAACCTTTGACTTAAACCCTTTTTCTCTGACTTTTCTTGAAAATGAGCTCTAAGAAAATGCGAGAAAATACCCAAAGCCTTCTTGGGTTGGGGTGGGCCGTTTAGGCCTTTTTTGTGGCCCAAAGCCACCGTTCATTAAAAATAATAATTTTTTAAAGAAAAAAAATAGGTTAAAAGAATTTTTTTGGAGGAAAAAAAAACCGCTCCCTTTAAAATTTTCTTTTAATTCAAAAACCAAATTCAAAATTAAACCCAATTTGTATTTTTTAACTTAAATCTTGAATTGAACTGCTTTAAAATTAGAAATTTTAAAGCTGCTTGACTTTACCTATTTAAAAATAATTTTACCATAATAAAAATTTTAATTTTAATTTTCTCTTAATAGAATTTTTTTCTCTATTATCTTTTTATTTTTTAACTTCGATAACATCCATTCTTGTTTTTTTCTCATAATAAAACTAAATTTACTTTTATTTTATTTTATTTTGTTATTCTTTACTTTAAAATACATCAAATTACTTAGTTTTCATTTGAATGTCATTCCTATTTTCCATTTTTAAAATTAGAAAATAGTAATAACTTTTATATAAGATATAAAAAATTTTAAATGCTTATATTGAAAATGTAATAGTTTTAAAACTATTTAAAAAAATTAAAGTATATAAATCTCAAATTTTAAATTTTCTAAAAGTGATTTTTAAATATTAAGATTAAGAAAATAAAGGATAATTTTAATGAAGAAAACACCCGAGATGAGGGGTGAATTGAGTTTTAATTTTTTGTATTTTTCAATCATAACAAATTCAAGCAAAGAAAACACAAATATAAAGAGATAAGGTTAGAGGAAGTAAACTCAAATTTTATAGTGGTTTGACACCCCTTGCTTACGTCCATTCTCTTCAAGCTCTTAACCGAGTGAAGGTTTCACTATACTTGAAGCTTCAACCAAGCTTCTAGCATCTTTACACTTGGATTCTGACTTCAATGAGTTTTTACACAATCTCTTCAAGTCTCTACTCACTTGAAGCTTATAACACTCAAATAACAAATTCAAATATCTCAACCTAACTCAACAAAAGCTTAAATACAACTCAAATGCTAGGATGAATTACAAGGGTGTACTAAAGCATATGCAAATAAAGATTTAATGCACCAAAGAAAGAATGAGAGTTATTGAGGTAAGAACAAGTAAGTATACAAATAAATGTAGGTATTCTCTTACTCATAAATGAAGTAGAATTCTCAATTTAGAGGTTTCTAGCTTTGAAAGCCAAAAATGTCAAAAATTAGCCTCAAAGAGTCGGGGGTCAACTGATTGACTAGCCATTGGGCAATAAATGCATAGAAAGTGATCGTTAGGCCTCGATCGGTCCTTGATCAGACCTCTATTGGGAATGCATATCTCTCGATCGGGAATGCAAGACTATTAGAAGATAGAGAAATTTTTTTGCATCTCTCAACCGGAAAGGTGTAACCGATTGACTGATACACTAACTGGTTGAGCCGGTTGGCTAGTGCTTCGACTGGTTCACCATTTTTGGTCTGTAAACCTATCTTTTTCTATTCTTTTCACTTCTAATACTTAGACAAGGTCTTTAGGTAAACTAATATGTCGATTTTGAAATGATTTTTCTAAGGTTCATTTGATAAAACTCGGGTTTTGATGGAAATGCAACTCTAATGCATAAATCGAGTTTTTAAAGATGCATGAAAATATATGAAAATCCTAAGTGCACCTATGCATTCATCTTACATATGTTTTCTATGATTAAAGGTTCTTCCAATTGTCTTGATCTTGCATCAATTAGGTACTTTGATGAATTTTCCAACTAACACTTGAAATTCTTTATAATTCAAACCAATTAACAACTTAACCATGATTTGTTATTATAAAAACATGATTAGGAGAACCCTTGGGCTAACAAAGATAAATATGTACTTTTTTGAAATGTCTTCTTTCGTTTCTCAAAGGTGAAGTAAGGCTAAGCTCATGTGGTTATTATTTTGAATCGAAACAAGTTGATAAGATCTTTTTCTACTTCCTCGTGTCCTTCTTACATGGTCATGAACTAAAAAAGAAAAGAAAATGTGAATTAAAGGCTAATTCACTAAGAAAAATAGTCAAAAGGGAGGGTAAATTGAATTTTAAAAACTTTTTTGAAAACTACTCCTAAGTAACAATTAAAAGAACAATAAAAGTAAAAACACAAAAGTAAGAGAAATTGCAAACATGGTTTGTAGTGGTTCGACAATTCTCGCCTATGTTCATTTCTCCTTAAACTCCTTCCAAGTGAGCGTTCAATTAGTGTGAAGCTTTAACCAAGCTTCTATGCTCTTACAATTGGATGCACGACTCTAATAGGCACTATAAACCATTCAAGTTTACCCCCAACTTGAAGATTAAACACTCAACCTTACTTTAATCAAGAGAATTTGGAATCACTCAATCCTAGTACAGTTAATTTGCAAGTACAAAAGAAACTAGGATGAAAACAAAGGTGCGCCAAGCATGATTTGCAAATGAAAGTTTATTACACTAAAGAATGAAAAAGAGCTTTTAATGTGAGAAACAAGTAGATAGAGAGTTGAATGCAAGTATTCTCTATATCATGAATGAATGAGATCTCTTTATTTATAGGTTTATAACCTCGAACACCATAAGGTTCACCAATAGGCCTTTCCCAGTTAAGCTCCGGTTCGACATCGATTGACTAGCTGTTGGACATTTAATGCTTGATAGGTGACCGTTAGGACTCCTCTAAACCTCAACTGAGAAATAAGATACCATCGACTAGGAAAAGGTTTCTCTCGTTTAGGAGAGCAATCATTTTGAAAGAAAGAGAAAGTTTTTGCACTCCTTGACCAAGAAATTAAACTAATTGACCAATTCCTTAACCGGTCGAGTTGGTTCAACTCATTTTCAATCGGTTGGACATTTTTAACTCAAAACCTATCTTTTTCAATTTCATTTTTTTTTAACACTTAGACAACATCTTTAAATACTTTTATAAAACAAATTTAAGTAGTTTTGCCTAAGGTTTTTAGATCAATAATCGAGTTTATAAAAATATGATTTTTAAGGCTTAAAACGAGCATGGAAAAGATGCATTCTTAAAAAGAAATACTAGGTGCACTCAAGTACTTATCTTACGTAGGGTTCCTAAGCTTGATGGGTCTTCATATATACTTGATCTTGCTCTCCATGGATCCTTTATGATTCACTTTGATTTTTCATTTGATTTTCTTGATTAACTCTTAAAACTTAACTTGATTTTTGATCATTAGCAAACTAACCATGATTTGTTATCATCAAAACATACTTAGGGAAACCCTTAGGCTAATAGAGAAGGATGTGTTTCTTCTTACTTTTAGCATAGTTGATCCCTTGGTGGGAGGCCTACACAACGGGCTATTAGCTTAGTAGTACAACATGCTATAAAACTAAGGAAGTTAATTTTGATTTTGATGATAACATAACAAAGTTGAAAACCAATGATTTATCCCAAGGGTGCTTAGGTAAGAAAATTTCCATAAAAGCAATTATCAAGTAGAAAAAAAAAATCAATAATAAGGATAATACCTTAAAAAATGGTATTTAAAGATAATTTTTATAGAATCCCTTTGTAAAGTTATTGGCCTATTAATTCATATTACATTTCATTTTTACTTAAACACCTAAAGTCATTAAAGTACTAAATTGTTTTGCATTCTTTTATAAATTAGATGAAAAAAATTGATGTAAGGAAAAATCTAAGTTTTAATGTGAGTAAAATATTTTTAAAGGTTTGAAAGATTGAGGAGCTATTAATCGAGGTTTACCAACCTTAATTCAATCTGAAAAATGTGCAATCCATTGAGGTACAAGAGAACCGGTTAATGCGGTTAGACTCAACTAATTGAGGAGAGCAAAAATGCTCAACTTTATTGAAAATAAAATACTAAAACCTAAATACTTGATAACTCTAGCTAAGAAAAACCAGAGATAGAATTACCATGGCTTGATAATATTTTGGGGTGTCATCCTTTGGAATTATCTCTAACGTGTTTATTTGTTTTTAGATTAAAAAGATTAATTATTTGTTTAAGATAATAAAATCATAATTTAAATAAATAGGGATAAAATATCAATAAAGATTTCTTGAATATTAAATGAACTAAATCAAATTAAAAAAGGAATGTTCCAGAGAGTTTCATAATCTAAGGTCAAATCCTTAGAAGGATAGCATTATAAAATCTAGGGTGTAAGATCAAAGTCAATCCACAACCAAATTGAATCCTAAGATTAATGTTACATCCAAAACTTAGTTTTTTTTCTTTTTTAAAACATATTTCTAAAACCATCAAGTGAATGAGAATAAAAATTAATTATTGGTTCAAAGTTTGACTTTTTGACATTTCCAACTCCTTGTATCTTTGTTTTAAGAAAAAATAAGGATAAAAAAGACTAGGATAACTAAAGATTAGAAGTTACCAAAAATCACTAGTAACGGGTAATAATCTACTGTATCAATCCCCAATACAAACTCACAATGATAGGTGCTAGTCAATTTTGATTTTCAGTTTTATTCAATCAAAGGCTATATCCATCTTTGTAGATTTGACCCTTAAATTCGTTAATAGTAAGATCAAATTATAGTAATTAGTGATCAATGTCTTCTCAATAATCACTACTATCTTGATAAGAATCATTTGTAATTTATCTACAGTGAACTCACGTAAAAGATTTATTCTTATCAATTAAATCTTGAAAACATAAAGAAAATCATACTTTGTCGTGTTATTGCTTTTTTTTTTTTTTGGATTCTTCACCTTCATCATGTTAGCATATTTGGATTAATCAAGTTAGCCAAACATGATGGAGGGCTTCTTCTTACAACCCATGTTTGGTTGCCGAGAAAATAAAATAGAAAGATTGAAAAAGAAAAGAAAACCTTAAACTCTATTAAAGACTTTTAAGAGGAGATTCACTTCCTACACTCTATCTTTTTCTCTTCCTCCTTCAAAACCTAGAAGTAAAAAATTTTAATAAATTCAATAACCTAACATGTGATACACTTCCATTGGCCACTTATTACAAAGAAAAATTATAAACAACCTAAAAAAACTCTAAATATTATGAGTTCTAAATGAGTAAAATGCATTTTGAATTAGATTAAGGCATTTGAAACTCATTTTTAGTATGTTTTAGAGCTATAACTCAATCACCAACTGTTGAATTCAAAATTGAGGTGAGTTCCAAATCAATTTTGAGCTCATAAATGGATGAAAAGTTCCAATTTGAAATCACCATGGTGAGTTCAAAATTCACTATGAATTTTGAACTTACCTACTACTATTTCACTTCTAATGCACATAACTTCCTCATTTCAGTTCTAATTTGCACATCATTTGAAGTGTTAGACTCTTGACTTCCCAAACTTCGAAATGATACATAACATGCTTAAAAATGACTTTGGGAAGTCCTCCAAATTTCACCTCAAATTTAGAGTGCTTGTTATAGCCAAATTTTGAGTTCCTAATTTCCATGTGAATTTGATTGTATTTGCTTCAAACTTCCTTCATTATGATTTATTTCCTTCTATCTCACTTCATAACATTCGTTACTAGTATCTCATGCCTATTGTTTTTTCATTATGCTCTTATTCGGACTATTTATGGTTCAAGAGTCTGAAGTCTCTCATTTATGTATATTTAACCTTTTCTACTCCCTTGGTTGAGAATGAAATTTGTACTAAGCATTCTTTTCACCCCTTAGATTTGGAATTAGGTTCAAAAAGGGAAGTTAGATCCATAGTTAGGATTTTAGCATCAATTTAAGTTAAGTTTGATGATTTGAGCTTTTTATATTGTATAAATTATATTATATATGTGCCATTGGAGCACATATTTTGGCTCCAATCATTGGCATAACCTTGATTCAACTAGGTTAAACTAAGTCTCAATCAGTTGAGTTTGTTAGGAAATGGTAACCTTGATGATTAGTAGTTAATCTATTGGTTGGTCAATTAGTACTCAAATTATATCTAGTGGCTCTCAACTCTTCTTTGAACGAGAAAGAGCTCTAAATTATTTTTTAATATAATTGAAGCACCAAGAGAGTGTTTTTAGATATGCATTTACTTTTAAACTTGCATTTTATTTTAATGTATCATTCAACCTTAATTTTATTGTTTTGAAAAATGGACCGAACCGGCCGGTTTAACCATCGACTGATGGCTTTTTTGGTCTGATCTAGTGAAATGGACCGTCGTTGGACAAAATAAATCGACAATTCAATCGCCAAACCAGACAAACTATCCAATTTCTCATGAACTAGTCAATTATGGTTTAACCAAATTCCACCCTGGTTTCCACAATTTTCTAGCTCATTTCTCACTTTCTTCCAAGCCCATTTATTGTATTATATGGCAATTTACTTTCACTTATGATGTAAAGGTATAAATGCTACATAAATGCTTTGTAGAATTTCAATGTGGGAGAGGTTAGGCCTTAGTAATAATAAAATAAGCTTCACATGGAGGGGAATTGAAACCTAGGACATGTGGTTTACATAATGAGTGGTCGACCACCAACTTACATAGCTATTTGGTCAATAACATGGAAAATACGTATATATCCTACTTTAAATTTTTATCATAGAGAACATTTAAATAAATATAAATATTTATATCTACCATTATTGGTATAATAATTATTAATTATAAATAAAAAAATAACATAAATTAATTAATATAATAGTTTTTAAAATTTTAAAATAACAAAATACATATATATATATATATATATATATATATATATATGCAATTAATTTAAATATTATAATTTTTTATCTTGAATATATCCTCATATTTAAATATTGTTCTATTTAATAAAATTTAATATATTAATACATTTATATTTATATTTATCATTTAATATTTAATTTGACATATCAAATATAAAATACAAAATATTATTAAAAAATTATATATATATATATATATATATATATATATATATATATATATATATATATATATATTAATTTTATTAAAATATAAATTATATATTTATAATATCACCGATTTGACCGCGGTTAAATCACATGTTCGACCGGTGAATCGATAACTTTTTTGGTTCAATATCTGATCCAATTTTGAAAATAATGCTTTATATTGAAATTTTTTGTTATAAAGAATATTTAAAACAATAATCCAAAAGGGTATTTGGAGCTAGAAGTCCAAGAAAGTTGATTGGAACTATGGTCCATTGTAAACTTGAAGGTTTGAGTTAGAAACCTTATTAAAAAATCTGTCCCCTGATTGAAAACTTGAGGAAAGTAAATGTAAGTTGGGTTGTGTCAAATTGCTGTAAAATATTGTGTTTATATATTTTTTTTCCTCTTTATTTTTTATTTATTTATTTGTAATTTGTTATTATATTGATTTTTATTATATCATTTTTTTTATATTGTCACTTACATTCTTTAAGTTTCAATTTGCAAAAGTGACCATCATTGTATTCACCATATAAGGTGAAGACCAACCAAACTCATGTCATTATTATGTTGGGTGAGAACAAATTGATAAAACCTTATTTTACGTCCTCATGTCTCTCTTATGTGGTGATATTGAAGTAAAAAAAGACAAAAGAATGATGAAGTTTCACTCGCTCTTGGCATGGTGGGTCCCTAATGGAAGACTTGTACTATGAACTATTAGCTTGGTGGTACAACATGCCCCTGATAATTGTGTTGTTGTGCCAAAGTTGTAAGAGCTGTCAACCATGTAGATAGTTCAATGACTCATTAATATCTCTACTTTTGTACAAAAGTTTCTAAAAATAAAAAACTAAGAAGTGTATCTCATTGAATATTTAAATTTTATACATTTGACTCAAAAATAAATTTTTCATAAATTAATAAAATTATCCCAAGAAATAAAAGAATATAATTAATATAAAATATTTTTTTGTCATTTTCTTTACTTTCTAAAAAAATATTACTAAAAAATAAAATTAACTAATTTGGATAAAAAGTCAATCTGAAAAAATTCACAATTTTCTAAAATTGAAATATATATATATATATATATATATATATATATATATATATATATATATATATATTCATATATCATGTATATGAGTAATTACTAATAAGTAGAATTTAACATAAAAAAACTTTACGTGTTTTTTACTTAATTGAACATAATTAGAAACCCTAATTATCATCTTATTACCAATTTTTTAAGTGATCCCATCATTAATCATTATAAATTTTTGTATTACAATCCATTTTGATATTTTAGGATATTTAGAAATATATTAAATTACTAATTTTCAAATATTTTTCTTAGTTATATAAAACAACAATGGAGTAAATTTTGGTATTTTAGGATTTTCTACAATTTATTAAATTAATTTTATTTTAATTATTGTTTTTCAAATATCTTTATCCTAAAATACAAATAAACAAAATACATTTTTTTAAGGATAAAGACTACTTATTTACATACAATATACAACATTAATAATTAATAACATTCAAATTAAGGTCCATTTGAGAATTTTAAGATCATAAAAATTAAAAAAATTACAAGTTTTCATAATTTCCTAATAAATGAGAGTTCATCACATGAAAATTTTCATATAAATAAATAAATTTTATATCTAATAAGTCAATAACTAATTAAAAATATTTAGCATTATTTTAGAGTTTATTAATTTAAAAATATAGTTTTACTAGAAGAAAAGAACCAAAAAAGAAAAAGAACTCTAATCAAATTTTACCTAATTTATTTTTTATAATGGATTAGCTAAGAAAATTAATGTTGTTCAATAAATTTTTAACAATTTATATGATTCTAAAATGATTTTTTTGAAAAAAAAATTAAAATTATAATAAAAATAACTTGAAAAAATTAATGACGAAAAGAGTTGTCATATTTAGACAACAACCATGTGTGCCATACACAAAAGCAATTTGAAATTTGTGCGTCTTAGACATTATATTAGTTAATGAATTCTGAAGAATTCTATCTCTATGAATGTAAAGTAGTAATAACCAATGTTATCTTCTTTAGATGAGAGGGAGAGAGTACATTTTCCATTATGAAAATGAATTAGACATTATGTTAGTTTATGAATTTGACAAGAATTCTATCTCTATAATATAAAGGAGCAATAACCAATTTCCTTTTCTATCAAGGGGATGAGAAATATCAATAATTTTATTTTTTTTAATTATTATTATTATTATTATTATGAATCTTCTTAAATGGAGAAGTTTTATTTCATGGTCCTTTTTTTTTTTATCACTCTATGTCGTGTTCATTGAACTTTTCTTTAATCATAAAATAGATGATACTTAAAATAGTCAAAGATAGAACTTAAACTATTAAAAAAATAGTATCTGAATAATTGAATATAAATTTGTATTTTTTTAAACTCGGATTGTTGTGATTTTTTTGATATTATATTTTCCAAACAAGGCCTATGAATATATGCAATTCATCTTAGGGTCAACCATCATAGGCTTCCTGTGATCTGTGATGTTGCAGAAAGAATACGTTTAACACGTGATTATGACTATGACGCATCTGCATGTGATGCTACAGAATTTTCACCCCACTGGAAAGTTCATGGAGCACTACACTCCCCCATGCATATTTCAATCATGGAACAAAATATCGAGATATATGGGCGATATATGAGAGTAGGGTTCCGATGTCACCATCTCAAATTTATTACTTATTTTTAAACAATAAATTTTGGGTATCCTTTTAATGTGCAATCAAATATTGTGAAATACGAAACATTAGAAATATTTTTTTAAACATTGCAAAACGAATTTTTAGTCTAATTAAATCTAATTTATTAATTAAATGTATGTGATAATAGAAGAAAAATAATGATGAAAGAAATTATAAATATAATATTTTTCTCATAAATAACTTAGTCATTAAAAAAAAAAATTATTGTAATCTCTATTTTTATTTTTAAAAATAAAAAACAAAATTGAAGAAAGCTTAGAATCTAGAAAATAATTTTTATCTTTTTAATTTAAATTTTTTATATTTAAATATTAAAAATATTATAAACGTTTTTTAAAATCACTTTAAAACACACGTTTAATTAAAACGTAAGGATAAAAAGAAGTTTTTAGGAATATTGATGGGATATCCTTATTGTAGGCGTGAGAATTTAAAATATATATATTAGTTAAAAAATATTTTTAATAATATACTAATTCAAAAAATATTTTCAAATTTGTAAAGGAATATAATAGGAAGTCATATCTTAAAAAAAGTAAATAATAGGTTTCAGATATCAACCATTGGACTAATATGGGGTAAGTTTATTTACTGATAACGCGTTTTCCAACAAATTTGAAAAATAAATGGTAAAAAAACACTGTCGGAATCTCGTTTACTCATTCATAAAATCAAACCACGCGGTTTTCTATTTTCAACCGACAGTGAGGGCAGGGCATGGAAGGTAAATAAGCACAAAACCAAGAGGTAAATTTGGAGATGCCCATCAACATCTCGTTCACTCTTTTCAGACCTTTCTGTGCCTTTAAACTGGCCTCTGCACCTTCTTCATCTTCTGCATAACCTCCGGTCCAATCAAAGCCCTTTTCAGATCATAGAAAATGTCTTCTGATGTGGTAAACAGCCCTGATGACACCCATGATCAAGGCCTCAAATCAAAGAAACTCTCACGGGGAAAATTGCGTCGTATGGACTCCCTAGACATGGAGTCCGGGACTGTACATGGCCACAGCCACCATGGCTCCAAGGTCTGCACCCCCCACCCCTTTATGCATGGAAACTGGGAGAAAGAAAATTTGATATATATATATATATATATATATATTTTAATCTTTTGAATTTCTGTTTTGAAGGATACCAAGGACTGGTCTGTGATACTGCACCTGGCGTTTCAGAGCATGGGAATAGTGTATGGGGACATTGGAACTTCGCCGTTGTACGTGTATGCAAGCACTTTCACTGATGGTGTCAAACATAATGATGATATTCTGGGGGTTCTTTCTATCATCTTCTACACCCTCACCCTCATCCCTCTCTTCAAGTACGTCTTGACTGTGTTGAAGGCCACTGATAATGGCGAGGGTGAGAGCTCATGATCATTAACGACCTTTGATTTTAATTGAAATGTATCGTACTGTGATCTTCTTTTTCTATCTTTCCTTTTTCTTTTTTGTTTTCTTTATGGCATGAACCCATCATCTTTTCTTATTAGAAATATGCCACATATTAAGACTTTTCCATACCAGGCAAAATGGTTTATTAATTTCTTTTTTTCTTTTTTTTTTGCCATTTTTTTCTAGTCTTGAGATGAGTGAAAAACACCATTGAAGGCCAACTTTGATGTATCAAACTGTGTGACTTGCCCTTGAAAATAACCATGCAGGCTCCAACTGGGGAAGGGAAACTTCCCTCGTATGTGCTTAATTAATGATCGACAATTGTGCACTCAATCCAATGAATCTTTTTTTTAATCCTTTCTGCCTTTTCAACTCTAAATATGTGGTTCACATTATAACTCAAAAAAGAGGAAAATAGCCCATTAAGCCTAGAATACACTTCTTTTAAACACTGGATAATTTTCAGGAGGGACATTTGCTTTGTATTCTCTTATATGCCGATATGCCAAGGTGGGGTTGATCCCTAGTCAACAGGCTGAGGACAGAGAAGTCTCCAATTTCCGGTTGGAGCTGCCTAGTAAAAGACTGCAGATGGCATCAAAGCTTAAGTCTAAGCTAGAGAAGAGCAACTTTGCTAAGTTCTTTCTGTTGTTTGCTACAATGCTTGGCACTTCCATGGTGATTGGTGATGGTGTCCTCACTCCTTGCATCTCAGGTTAGCTTAGTTTTTATCCTTCTTTACATTTACATACAAATTTAATGACATACTGTCATACACCTTTATTTTTCCTTATGCATTTATTAAAAGATTTTATTTTTTTCCTTTCATCTTTGTTTTCACATGGTATTTTTTGGAAATACTTTTCGAAAGTAAAAACCATATCACACTACCATTTTTGGAAATACTTTTTTTACTTTGGAAAGTAAAAACCATGTCACACTACCTTTTTTGGAAATACTTTTTCTTACTTTAGAAAGTAAAAAGCATGTCACAGTATCATTTTTTTTGGAGATACCTTTCTTATTTGGAAAGTAAAAACCATATCACGCTACCATTTTTGGAAATACTTTTCTTACTATAAAAAATAAAAAACAACCATAATTTACATCATCCTTTTTTAGTTAGTTTGAGATATTTAAAAGGTTTCTTTCTTCCATAATAAATGACTTTTCCTTTTACAAATTTTTGTTGCCAAAAAAATCTTGTGCTTAGCTTTTTTAAAGTTATCTTTTATTATCATTGAAAATTACTTATGACTAATTTAAGTAGATATATGTATATGGCAGAATATGCATTCAACTTTCTTCTTTATTATTAATTTTTCTTATTAGTTAGGAATTAGGATGAATTTTTCTTATAGTTAGGAATTAGGATGGGTCTCTTGTCTACTAGTGGTACTGCAAATTAATTTAGGTGGTGTTTGTTTTTTTGGTTTTTTGCTGAAAGCAATTTGTTTTCAGAAATTAGGTTTTTGTTTTTCTACTTTTTCATAACTTATTATAAACTTTTTACTAAATAGAAAAAACCAAAATATATAGTTTTTTCTAAATAAAAAAATATAATATATTGGTTTTTCTTTACTTTTTAATATTTAATAGAAATAAAATACTACAAAAACAAATAACTTAATATTTAACATTATTAAGTATTAAGGTTCTATTAAAAATTAAGTAAAATATAAACACCACCTTAGTTGGATTTTTGTTGACAAAGAAAATGGGTTTCGTCCTTCAGTCTTTTATTGTATATTTGATATTTGACTTTGCATGTCATAGTTTTATCTGCTGTGGGTGGCATCAAGGAAGTTACAGATTCAATGACACAAGGTAATCTTTCTCAACTTTTAAAATCAACTACTACAATAAATTTTTTATCTAACATTTGGATAATTTTTTTAAAATAAAAAAAAAAAAAGGAATGGCATTTTTGTAGGTTATTTTTTTATTTTTTTAAGATTTGTAAATCTATAATTATTTTACTCCTTTTAATTACAAAAAATTGAATTGAACCAAATTAATTGATAAAAAAAACAGATTGTCCAATTTTGACTAGTAAAGTGTAGACAAAAGTGTTTAATCCAATGGCTTATTAACTTAGAATCTTTACCCTCTTTAAGGAAAAAGAAAATAAATAAAATAATGGGTTTGTACTGTTGACAAATTTAAAATAATCCTTTCAACTTACAATAACATCCTCGAATAATTATTCTTAATAATATTTTGACTTGTCCTCTCAATCGTGACTGATAAAAAGGTAAAAGTTTAAATTATTAAATACAATAAAAAATTCCCATATCATAAGTTTTTTTTTTAAATGGTTATATATAATCATATTATTCACCATTCTTTCTTTATTTTATTTTATTTTATTTTTATTTTTTCCTCAGTTGAAAAATGTAAATAAATTTTATTTCATGGTTCAAAGATTTGGAACTGACAAAGTTAAATAACTTTTTTCTTGGACACAGATAGGATTGTTTGGATATCAGTAGCCATCTTGGTGTGTCTTTTCATGGTTCAAAGATTTGGAACTGACAAAGTTGGATACAGTTTTGCTCCAATAATCTGTGTTTGGTTCGCGTTAATTAGCGGCATTGGGGTCTACAACTTCATCAAGTTTGATCCAACAGTTGTTAAAGCCATTAATCCCAAGTACATCATCAATTACTTTAGAAGGAACAAGAAAGAAGCCTGGATTTCCCTTGGTGGGGCCGTCCTCTCCATAACAGGTTTGGATTTGGATCAATAATCAATTCTCCTCCATCATTAACTTGAGAAATTTCTCAGATTGTTTTCGGGAAAATGCAGGGACGGAGGCGCTGTTTGCTGATGTTGGCCACTTCACAGTTCGATCAATTCAAATAAGTATGTGCGCTGTCACATACCCAGCTCTTGTATTGGCATATACTGGACAAGCCTCCTTTCTCCGGAAACACCATCAGGATGTTGCTGACCTTTTCTTCAAGTCCATACCACGTGAGCATTCTGGCTTTAGAGTTTGTTTTCTGTCTTCTTGATAGTTATTTTATTGGTTGAGGTGGGGTTTCTTCGGTGCAGATGGTCTGTACTGGCCGATGTTTGTTGTGGCTGTGTCAGCGTCGATCATTGCCAGTCAAGCTATGATATCTGGGACTTTCTCCATTATCCAGCAGTCTCTCTCACTTGGGTGCTTTCCTCGAGTGAAGATTGTGCATACATCGACTAAGTATGAAGGGCAAGTGTACATTCCTGAGGTCAATTACCTTCTCATGCTGGCTTGTGTAGGGGTCACTGTAGGGTTTAAGACTACCACAAAGATCGGAAATGCATATGGTAATCTACCCCACATCTTTCATATTTTCAGCTTTTCTCGAGCTTAGTGATGTTTCAAAATGATCATGATTGCGAGTCTTTGTTGGTGTAGGGATTGCGGTGGTGTTCGTGATGACCCTCACCTCATCATTTCTGGTTCTTGTGATGATCATGATATGGAAAACCCATATACTACTAGTGATCTCATATGTTGTGGTCATTGGTAGCATTGAGCTTCTGTATCTAAGTTCAGTCCTCTACAAGTTTGATCAAGGAGGGTATCTACCCTTGGCCTTTGCCTTAGTTCTGATGACCATAATGTACATTTGGAATGATGTGTACCGGAGGAAATACTATTATGATCTGGATCACAAGATTTCTCCTGAGGTGGTGAAGGAATTAGTAGGGAGCACAAACTTTAGTAGAATACCAGGATTGGCCATCTTCTACTCTGAGCTTGTTCATGGCATCCCGCCCATCTTCAAGCATTACATGGAAAATGTGCCTGCATTGCATTCAGTTCTTGTTTTCGTCTCAATCAAGTCTCTCCCCATAAGCAAGGTTCCAGTGGAAGAACGATTCCTCTTCCGCAGGGTAGACCCAGATGATATTTATGTGTTCCAGTGTGTGGTGAGGTACGGGTACACCGACATGCGATTCGAGGAAGACCCTTTTGAGAGATTGCTGGTTGAAAGATTGAAGGAGTTCATAAGAGAACACACTGGAGACATGGATTCTGGAGAGCTGCAAGATAGGTTGATTAATGTTGAGAATGAGGCCGAAGAATCAAAGGAAATTGATGAAGAAAGGCTCCAAGAGGATGAAGAAAGGCGCCAAGAGAATGTTGACAAAGATATTGAAGCAATTGATAGAGCGGCACAAGCGGGTGTGGTGCACTTGATCGGTGAGACTGAGGTGATGGCGGATAAGGGCTCCGGATTAGGAAAGAAGGTTTTGATAAATGTTGGCTATAATATATTGAAGAAGAATTTGAGACAGGCAGAGAGTGTGTTTGACATTCCACACAAACGTATGCTGAAAGTGGGAATGATTTATGAGCTTTGAAACATGGGAAAGGTGATGATCAGCCGTCTCATTAGTATCAAGCATGTATAGCCAAAATTCAACACGGAAGACTTAGTTACAAGAATGAATTTTTTAGTGAAGTTGGTGACTGGATATCATTCCAGTGGTGGTTAGAATTCATTCTTGAATTGCCTGCAGACACTCCCTTATATCAAAAGATAACGTCTACTGTCATTTCATAATTTTCTTTTTATGCTATTTTGAAGCCCGTAGTTAAGATGATCTTGCACTATATGGTTGATTTATTGATAATCCTAGATCCAGATCCAGTTTGGTGGCCTTCAGCTAAAGAACTAGTAGGAAATCCAATTTTTGACAGGCTCCAAAGAAATGCCAAAACGAAGTAAGGTCATTTTGTAACAATTGATGAACTTTGACTGGAACTGGAAGCTATGATTAAGAGATCGTATATGCAACCACTTATATTTTGCTGGTCCAGCAAACAAGGGATGGAAAAGATTATGAAGCTGCAAAAATTTTGGCAATAGGTTTTTGTCCACTGTATGCACCATTTTTCCCCTCAGCATGGTGCAGATTTTGTAAATTGTCAAAGAAAACCTTGAGGACGGAATGCAGTGCTAATGAAGAAGTCACTTTGATTACAACCATGAAACATATATCAGCGATAAAGTTTAGTTGACAGTGAGGATAGCTTTCAAGAAGTCCCTTCAATACACGTTTGCCAGTAATTCAGTTTCCTAATAATCTGGAAAGTTCTGAATTTCTGGGTTTCTAGGTTTGGCACGTAGATTGCATTAGGTTGTGACCATTTCTTCTTTGTATTACATGACTAATAAGTTCTGACATCAAACAAAACACATACACATGCACATTTATCATTCATCCCTGATATTCCCCTGTTGACATGAATATATGCCTTTGCCATACAATATCAACTGTTTGTTTCTGCCAATGGACACCCCCATGGTTTGAACACGTGTTTTAATGAATTATTAGATGCTAGAAAGCTACATTTAACATTAAATATATACAAAGTTCTAAATTTTTAATATGCAATCCAAGCAAAGGTTTGTTCAGAAAAGTGCAATAATTGTTACCCAATTCAACGCAATATCTTATGTTTGGCTTATGCAACCTAACAAATGGGGCTTTGTTGTAAGCATCCGAGAACCTAGTATGAATGAGAATTAAAAACTGAGACATGGCGTAGCCGTCGCTGTTCTTAATATCAAATAGATGTATATTTGATAGTTTTCTAGAATTATGATTCAAAATCGTGGTATCGGTCATTGACTCAAAAGGTTCTAATGCACATCCGTATCGGCATCTTGATATACGCAAAATAAGATACTTAAGAAGATCAAAAAATTATAAAAATGATTTTTAAAATAATTAAATGAATTAAGAAACTAATAAACTTAATAATAAACTATTGATATAATAATAAATGAAATAATTTCTTAAATTATTAACATATAAAGTAATACACCTTATATAATATCATTACCATGTAAAATAATATATTACCTAAATTAAAGTCATTCATATCATATTTAATATATAAAATACTAATTTTCAAATTTCTAATTCCAAATGCAGTTAACATATAAGATAAAAGATGCAAATACATGAACATTTGAAATAATAAATCATTTTTATATAAGACAATACATTAAGCCATTTTCTTTAATTCTCAATCCCAATTAAACATCACTTATTTACACCATGGGATACCCGATTTGCAGAGGCAAAAGCCTCTCTTTAATACACAGCCAAACAACACTATGGAGATCAAGCAAGAAGAGGCAACACCAACATGCAACACAAACTACATTACTAACACGAAGCTTTCTTTCTTCTTCTTATCCTTCACGGTTATAGGTCTTGAAAAAAAAATATTTTTAAGAGAATCTCTCATATTTATTAGAGATTTCTAAGTTTTGGTTGCCTTTTGTTGTGATTTGAAAACAAAAAAAAATAGTTTAATATGAGAATATTTAGATCTTAAAAGATTAAACTCGTAATTTTAACTTGAGTCCACTCAGAATCTCAACCGAGGCGACCTAGTTTAACCGGTTCTTAGTTGGGTCTGTGTTGAAGATGGTACCGGATATCGGGCTTGGCGTGAAAAGGTTCGAGGTGGATACAACTCGGCCGATTATTGCAAAAAGCATCCAATTATTGTCACTCTTAGGCACTTAAAAGTCTCTTTTGGGCCCTTTATCTCCTGCAGTAGATATCATTGGATTAGAAAGGGCTGTGGGGGAACCTCTGAATATCGCCTGAAAAAAGTAAGGGCAACTAGTTGAATTTTTGTGATGTTAGGTGTGTGAATGTCAATGCAAATTGTATAAAACCAGATCCAAGAATCTCCCACAAAATGATAATAACTGTCACCCTAAGATGTCTTCACATACACATTTTTCTTTGGAGGGGGACCATGATAACCTAAGCATGGGGGAGAAAAGCTTATGAAATTTATAAGGGGTGAAACGTTTGGTAGACACATTTTATAGTGCACGAGGGCTAGTTATCCAAAATGGACAATATTTATACTAGTCCCAGTTGAAAATGAATGAAATTGCATCCTATGAATCCACCCCCATCTTCATGGACCACAAATTTGAGGAGCAGTGGTCCATGTGGATGTAATGTTAAACAAATATGGTACTCATTTGAATACCAAAAAGGTCACCTCCACTGCCCTTCAATGCCACAAAAGGTATTGATTCCAAGATAACATATGCACACAATTGGAAGTCTTGATAGCTTCCCAGCTTCACCCCCACCACCAAATCAAAGACTTACTTCTCTACCCATTTACAATTTTGTTCTCTTTCGTATTGGGTTAATCTCAGTGCTTTCTGAATGGAAAAATGCTTAGTAGTATCAAAACTTATGTCTCAATTCTGTCAAAAGCTCAGCCAAATTTGGCTTTTACTCTCATGTGTCATTTGTTCTCATTAGTTGTATTATTGTAGATGAACCCAATGTATTACCAACAAGGCCTCGTTATTATTGCTACGTAATAATTTATGGAAACAACTACTCATTGGTCAAGTATTGGTGTAAGAATATTCCCTGAGGTTGGAGTCATGAGATAGAGAGAGAGAGAGAGAGAGAGAGAGAGAGAGAGAGAGAGAGAGAGAGAGAGAGAGAGAAAGAGGTGGAGAAAGAGGTGGTGACATATTTTATTTGGCAATTTTGGCATTGATACTCTGACCACTCCTTCATGTTTCCTCACCAACACCAGCGGACCAACCATGGTTCATTTGAAAAAATATATATATTTTATGTATATTATGTATATATGTACATTATTAACATTAAATATATTAACCATATATATATAAAAAAATAATATAAATTATATATATATTATAAAATAATCATAATAAAATTACTATAAAAAAAATTATTTTTTGTGATTGTGACTTTTATATAATAATTATATATAAAATAAATATACATTTTTTAATAAAATTAGTAAAATTTTAAAATAAAAAATACTTATACAAATTATCATTATTTCTTTTATGTCATCAAATACATCCAAATTAAATGATAATGTATAAAGTATGTTTTCAAATTATAAACATTATTGTTAAATATCACAACTATGCATATATCATAATTTATTTTATATTATTTAATATAATTGAATTAAATAGATCATAATTTTAATATTAAATATATTTCAAATTAAACATATTATAATTAAATATCATAATATCATTATGAAATAATATTTAATATAATTTAATAATAAATATACACTTATAAAATTCATACTTTTTTTATTGATATATATGATATTATCATCAAATATGATAAATCATATCATACATATATTAAAATTTTCAATAAAACAACTTTAAAATGTCTATTATACTTCTAATTACATTTCTATAAGGTTTTTTTTTTATATATTTTCATGAATTTTGATCATTGGGTACAACCCGCCATTCCATTTCAGTAAAGGATTAGAGATTATATACATTAGTTAATGAATTCTGAAGAATTTTATCTCTATGAATGTAAAAGAGCAATAACCAATTTTCTCTTCTATCAAAGGGATGAGAGAGAGAGAGAGAGGGGGATGATGTATTTTATTTGACAATTTTGGCATTATATTTCAACCCACCATTTCCATTTTGGAAAAGAATTAGACATTATATTAGTTAATGAATTCTGAATTCTATCTCTATGAATGTAAATGAGCAATAACCAATGTTCTCTACTTTGGATGAGAGAAAGAGAGAGAGAGCATCTTTTCCATTATGAAAAGGAATTAGAGATTATGTTAGTTTATGAATTTGACAAGAATTTTATCTCTATAATGTAAAAAAGTAATAACTAATTTCTTTTTCTATCAAGTGGATGAGAAAGATTAATAATTTTATCTTTTTTTTTTACTTTTTTTTTTTTTTTTTTTTTTTATGTTGTGTTCATTGAACTTTTCTATAATCATAAAATAGATGGTACTTAAAATTGTCAAAGAGAGAACTTATATTGTTAAAGGATACTATCCGAATTGTTAAAGATAAAGATTGTACTTGAATGGTCCAAGATAGTATCTTTGACCAAAGTGAATAAAATGTTAACATGCTAATTATTTTTAAGAGCTACTTAGATTTGTATTTTTTAAACTCCGGATTGTTGTGATTTTTTTGATATTATATTTTCCAAACAAGACCTATGGATATATGCAATCCATCTTAGGGTCAACCCTATGATAGGCTTCCTGTAATCTGTGATGATGCAGAAAGAATACATGAAACATGTGACTATGATGGATCTGCACGTGATGCTTCATAATTTTCACCCCGATGGAAAGTTACTCTCCCATGCATATAAGAAAATATTGAGATATTTGGAAGATATTATCATGTATTGAAGGTTATAGAAACAATATCTGGTGAAGAAATATCGTTAGAGTAAAATTTCGGGAAAAATCTTAAAAAATCGATGATATTTCGTAATAAATCATCGATTTTTCCTGATATATTAGAAAAAATACGTGTAACATGTGACTATAATAAATGTACATTTATAAAATTTATATTTATATGGATACATACGATATTATTATCAAATATGATAAATCATATTATACATATATCAAATTATTTAATAAAACAACTTTAAAATATCTATTATACTTCTAATTATATTTTTATAAAATTTTTCTTATATTTTTATAAATTTTGATCAATTTTAGGCCTATTGATATTTTTTTTCAAAATATTCATCGATATATCCATAAAATTGAAGTACCAATATATCTGTAATTACCTATATTTTCACCCCATTACAATTCACTCATTGTCTTTTGTTGGACACCTCTCAGCTTTCTACCATGTGGCAATAGCGAGAAGGGAGTATGTGGTCTTTGCCACAATCAAGGGTAGGGTTGTGTTGTCGTCGTCTCAAATTTATTATTTATTTTTAAATAATAAATTTTGGGTATATGTTAATGTGTAGTTAAATATAGTCAAATATAAAAGATTAGAAATATTTTTTAAAATCATTGTAAAAGGAATTTTCAGTCTAATTAAATCTAATTTTATTCATTAAATGTATGTGATAATAGAAGAAAAATAATGATGCAAAAAATTATAAATATAATGTTTTTCTCATAAATAGCTTAATCATTATAAAAAGAATCATTGTAATGTTTATTTTTATTTTTAAAAATAGAAAACAAAATCGAAGAAAGCTTAGAATCCGTTTGATAATGATTTTTTTTTTAAAAATGCTTTTTTTTACTTTCAAAAATATTATAAACGTTTTTTAAAATAACTCTAAAATGCACTTTTAATTCAATGTAAGGATAGAAAGAAGATTTTAGGGAGGGCGGGATATCATGTTTAGTGTAGGATTGGGTATTTAAAATATATATATATATATATATATATATATATATATATATATATATATATATATATATTAATTAATATAATAAATTTAGAAAAAGCAAAACTTGAAGACGAAATTATAGGTTTATGATATCAATCATTGGACTAACATGGGGCAAGTTTATTTACTGATAACGCGTTTTCCAATAAACGGTGAAAAAACACTCTCGGAATCTGGTTTACTCATTCATAAAATCAAACCACGCGGTTTTCAACCGACGGTGAGGGCAGGGCACGGAAGGTAAATAAGCACAAAACCAAGAGGCAAACATTTGGGAGATGCCCATCAACATCTCCCACCTTCAACTTCACTTTTTTCAGACCTTCTGCAAACCCTCCGGTCTAATCAAAGTTCTTTTCAGATCATAGAAAATGTCTTCTGATGTTGTAAACAACGCTGACGACACCCGTGATCAAGGCCTCAAATCAAAGAAACCCTCATGGGGAAAACTGCGTCGTATGGACTCCCTTGACATGGCCACAGCCACCATGAACTATCTTTATAAAATAAATTCTTCTCACATATATTTTATCTTCTTGCTGTTTATTTAAACTTTATAATTTTTAATATTAAATTTAAAATTTATTATGATTTGACTCAACTTATTATCATTCTCATTATTACGTGCGCGCGTGTGTGTTTTTTTCATCAAGTAAAAAATCCTTCAAATTGTTATCATTCAATATTCAAATGTTAATGAAAGAAAAAAATATATATCATATACAGTGTTTATCCAATATTTTTGAATCAAACCGGTCATTAAACAAAAAAAAACTATGATTTAAGATTGAATAATTAAACTAATGGTCCAACCGATGACATTATAAATATATAATTTATATTATTAAAATTAAAAAGAATAAAAAATTTAATTATATATATAAATAAATCATTAATCAATAATATTAATTTTTTATCTTTGATATTATAAAAAATAAGTATAAATATATTAATATTTTGAATTTTATTAAATGAAATATGTATAATATTTAAATGTCAATATATGTAAAATGAAGAAAAATTAATTATTTAATTTTAACTAATTTTAAAATATATTATATTATTTTTTAATATTATAAATATTTTAGAAACATATACATTTTTTTCATTTGCATTTTCAGTGATAAAGTACATGCAGCCCAAGTGGCCTTCTATATGTTTTGCTTAATTGTAGGTCTTGAGTTCAAATCCTTAAAATCATGACTCCTATAGGGTCATGAATCTGGATGTGGATTGCTAACTCAACAAGTCATGTGAATTAAGGTATGACACATAAAGGGGTGATTGGGTTGGGCTTTTACTAAATATCATTAAATGGAAAGCGTCTAGGTTTTTTCTCTTAAAAGAGGGGGAGGAGGTGGGTTTTGGTTTATATGGAATTACCCCGGCAGTTTACCCGTCTAACCGTTGGTTCAATAGCTTTGGGATTGGTTCAAATGTCCAATTTAATAGAGATGACCAAATAGGAAAGTTCACCGATCAGTTGGATCCGATCTAATTTTCAAAATAATATATAGTAATTAAAAAAATTAAACAGTATAAATAAAATTTTAAATTGAAAACATTATGTAAGATTAAGAGCATGTTTGTTGAAATTTTTAAAAACGGTTTTTAAAAAATAGAAAACAACTTTTAAGTTTTTTTTTTTACATGTTTGGCAGTTGTTTTGAAGTTATAACTTTGAAAAACAAGATTAAAAAAAAAAAAAAAAACAAGATTCAGAGAACAACCTCTCTATTTTTAAAAGCAAAAGCATCTGAAGCTGTCCCTCAAGCTGATGAGAAGTAATGAAAGCATGGCAAAATTTGAAGATACCATTGCTTCTCTCTGCTTTCTCTGCTTTCTTAATCAGCTGTTTGTGCTGAGCTCTAAGTGTTTGCACAGTCTTATTTTTGTACAGAGAGGCCTGGTCACAGACTCACGTCTACTTGTGCTAATGCAAACGTCATTTTTGGACACAGAGGCCTGCTGTTTCTGAGATCAATCAAGAAATAAATTCAATTAGATGACGCGTTTTCTACTAAATTTGAAAATAAATTGTAAAAAATAACACTCATAAACCCTTTTACTAATTCATAAAATCAAACCGCGCCATTGTCTACCCAGAAGCATAAAATTTAGTTGCCCATCAACATCTCCCACCTTGAACTTCACGTTTCTTCGTCACTCTTTTCAGACCTTTCTGTGCCTTTAAATGGACGCCTCTCCACCTTCTGCAAACCATCCAGAAAGTAGTTTGATTAAAGGCCTTTTCAGATCATAGATCATAGAAAATGTCTAGTAAACAGCCCTGATGAGACCCATGATCAAGGCCTCAAATCAAAGAAACTCTCATGGGGAGAACTACGTCGTATGGACTCCTTAGACATGGAGACCGGGACTGTCCATGGCCAAAGCCACCATAGCTCCCTGATATCATTTTCCTGTTATTATGTATCTGCATGCATGGCAACTGAGAAAAAGAAATATATATATTTTATCTTTTGAATTTCTGTTTTGAAGGATACCAAGGACTGGTCTGTGATACTTCACCTGGCGTTTCAGAGCATTGGAATAGTGTACGGGGACATTGGAACTTCGCCTTTGTACATGTATGCAAGCACTTTCACTGATGGTGTCAAAGATAATGATGATATTCTGGGGGTTCTTTCTCTCATCTTCTACACCCTCATCCTCATCCCTCTCTTCAAGTACGTCTTGATTGTTTTGAAGGCCAATGATAATGGCGATGGTGAGAGCTCATCATCATTAATGACCTTTGATTTTAAATGACATGAATCCTACTTTGATCTTCTTTTTCTATCTTTCCTTTTTCTTTTTGGTTTTCTTTTATGGCTCGAACCCATCATCATTTCTTATTAGAAAGATGCCACTTTGATCTTAAAACTTTTCCAAACCAACAAGGTGAAATGGTTTATTAATTTCTTGATTCTTTTTCTTTTTGTGCCATTTTTTCTAGTGTTGGTCATTGATGAGATGAGTGGAAAACACCTTTGAAAGCCAACTGTGAAGCATCAAATTGTGTGACTTACCCATTAAAATAACCATGTAGGCTCCAACTGGGGAAGGGAGACTTCCCTTGTATGTGCTTAATCAATGATCAACAGTTGTGCACTCAGTCTAATGAATCTTTTTTTTTTTTTTTTTAATCTTTTCTGCCCTTTCAACCCTAAATATATGGTCACATTATAACTCAAAAAAAAAAAAGAAAACCGTCCATTAAGCTTAGAATTTATACACTTCTTTTAAACACTGATGAATATCACAGGAGGGACATTTGCTTTGTATTCTTTTATTTGCCGATATGCCAAGGTGGGGTTGATCCCTAGTCGACAGGCTGAGGACAGAGAAGTCTCCAATTTCCGATTGGAGCTGCCTAGTAAAGGTCTGCAGATTGCATCAAAGCTCAAGTCCAAGCTAGAGAAGAGCAACTTTGCCAAGTTCTTTCTGTTGTTTGCCACAATGCTTGGCACTTCCATGGTGATTGGTGATGGTGTCCTCACTCCTTGCATCTCAGGTTAGGTTCATTTTCTGCTTTATTTTCCCTAATGAATTTATTAAAAGAGCTTCTTTTTTCTTGCATCTTTGTTTTCACATGATCATTTTTTGGAAATACTTTTCTTACTTTGGAAAGTAAAGACCACCATCATTTACATCATCCTTGTTCAGTTAATTTGAGATTAAAAGGTTTCTTTCTTTCATCATAAATGCCTTTTCCTTTTACAAATTTTTGTCACCAAAAACATCTTGTGCTTAGCCTTTTTAAAAAATGAGACAATTGTGATTTAGGGCAAGTTAAAACAGATAATGGATTAAGGTCCACAAAAAGTGTAAAATTCAGCTTAAAGGTTTACAAAGATTTATAATTGAGTTGAAGGATGTGATTTTCTCATAATGCCAAAAATACTCAAAGGATATGAAAATTGTATAAAATGAATTTATATTGTGTGAATATATTGTATCATCTACAGTGTACCTTACTTGTTTTTTTGTTTTAAAACTCATGTGCAAAGTAAAATCTTGATTTAAAAAGTTTATTTCAATATATAACTTTAAATTATTTTTCAAAATGTAATTTAAAATAAAAATTTTAAAATTATTTTTTAAATGTTATTATTAATATTAAAATTTAGTGAAAGTTTTATTAATTACTTTCAACAATGTTACTAAATTTCATATTAATAGAAAAATAAAAATAAACTAAAACTAAATTTAATTTATATAAAATATTTTTTATTCAATTATAAAATAAAAAAATTAAATTAAATTAGAAAAATTAAAATTTAAAAAGATATAACTAAAAGTCTATTAATATGCCTATTATGCTTTCCTTTTTCAATTTTTTTAATAAAAAGAGAAATGGAAAAATATTAAAATATTTTTATAAAAGAAATTAAAAATGTGAAATAAATGTGACATAAATCAAAACGGGATAGCAAAAGAGTAAGAATGAAGAAAAAGAGAAATAATATATAAAAGTCAAATAACTCAGAAAATGAAACCCACAAGTGCATTTACTTTTCTTGATTTCCTTCCATAGTATTTTTGTCTTTCATATTTCATGTCCTTAGCATTAATTAAGTTAAATATATGGACCTTAGATCTCTTAAATCATAATTGTTCCCAAAAAAAATATATCTTTTATTATCACTGAAAATTGTTTATGACTAATTAAGTAGATATATATATTGCAAATTAATTTAGTTGGATTTTAACTAACAAAGAAAATGGTTTCGTCCTTCACTCATTTATTGTGTATTTATGGGGAATATGCACTCAACTTTCTTCTTTATTATTAATTTTTCTTATTAGGTAGGAATTAGGATGGGTCTCTTGTCTACTAGTGGTACTGCAAAGAAAATGGGATTGTATCTTTGACATTTGACTTTGCATGTCACAAGCAAATTGGACAAGAACTGTTGGCCAAAGGGCTTTTCGGTCCAGTTCCCCTTTTTGGACTATCTACCAATTGGATCGGTCTCAAACCGATTAAATCGGTGGTTGGACCAGTGACCCAAGTGAACCGGATGACCGATCAAATCACCAGTCAGAGGGCTTTACGGTCCGGTTCCCCCTTTTGGATTGTCTACCAATTGGACCGGTCTCAAACCGAACGGGTCAACTCTACCACCTCTTTTTCTTTTTGGCAAGCTCGCATTTCCCTTGGCCCAGTGTCCACTCCTATGATGAGTCTTTTTGGCAAAATGGCCTATTAAAGTAGGCAATGAGCCTTATGGTCGAGCCCAACAACCAATTAATTTGTAAGAAATGGGAAGAGGTTATAAATCTATTTATGCTTCCTCTCACTTCCAATGTGGGATCAAGAAATGTAAGGAAAAACTCAACATTTTTTGTTGCAAGCAAGAATGCTTGAACCATAGACCTCGAGGTTTCTAAATACAACTTTCTTCCTTATTATTAATTTTTCTTATTAGGTAGGAATTAGGATGGGTTTCTTGTCTATTTGACTTTGCATGTCACAGTTTTATCTATTGTTTTAAAAATTGGACCGAACAACCAGTTGAACCGCCAGAGGGTTTTTCGGTCCAATTCCCCTTTTTGGACTATCTATCAATTGGACCGGTCTCGAACCGATTAAACCAACGGTTGGACCGGTGAACCTGTCAAACCGTAGGCCAGAGGGCTTTCTGATCTCGTTCCCCTTTTTGGACCGTCTACTAATTGGACCAGTCTCGAATCGATTAAATCGGTTGGACCGGTGACCCAGACAGTCTTTAAGAAAAGGAGTCAACTCCACCACCTCTTTTTCTTTTTGGCAAGCCCACATTTCCCTTGGCCCAATGTCCATTCCTGTGATGAGTCTTCTTGGCAAAATGGCCTATTAAATTAGGCAATGAGCCCTATGGCCGAGCCCAACAACCAATTAATTTGTAAGAGATGGGAAGAGGTTTATAAATCTATTTATGCTTCCTCTCACTTCCCATGTGAGATCAAGAAATGTAAGGAAAAACTCAACATTTTTTGTTGCAAGTAGGAGGACCTGAACCATAGACTTCAAGGTTTCCTAATACAATATTATTCACTCTACTACAATCATCCTTATATTGAAATTTAACAAGGAACAACTATATAGGTTATTTTAAAAAATAATATAAATATAAATATAAATATATCTATAAAATTACATAATACAATTTTTTTTTCATTTTCAATATGTTTAATATTTAAATACGATTTTTACCATTTCCTTTTCATATTTAAGTATTGTATATATTTTATTTAATAAATTAAAAATTTTAATACATTTATATAAAAATAAATAAATAATATTACAAATATTATTAATTTTTAATTATATATATTTAAAATTATTTTTAATTTTAATAAAATATCAATTATATATTTATGACGTCATTGGTTCGACCGTAGTTCGACCATAGGTCCGACCGTAGTTCGACTATAGGTCTAACCAGTGAATCTTGAACTGATAACTTTTTTTATTCAACATTCGATCTAATTCTGAAAACATTGGTTTTATCTAGTATGGTGGCATCATGGAAGCCACAAATTCAATGATACAAGGTAATATTTTTGAACTTTTAAAGTCAACTACTAAAATAATTTTTTATTTATGTTTGGATAATTTTTGTATAAATTTTTTAAAAAATATTATTTTTACCAAAAAAAAAAAAATGAATGGTATTCTTGTAGACCAATTTTTTTTTTTTACAAGATTTATAAATCTATAATTATTCTATTCCATTTAATTAAATAACCCTACAAAAAAATTGAATTGAATCAAATTAATTGATAATAAATGAGATTGTTCAATTTTGACTAGTAAAGTGTGGACAAAAGTGTTGAATCCAATGGCTTATGTTAATAGCTTTTGGACATTTCAACTGCCCTCGTTAACTTGGAATCTTTCTCTTCTTTTTAAGGAAAAAAAAAACCACTGGGTTGGAACGGTAGACAAATTTAAAATAATCCTTTCAAATTACAATAATATCCTTGTAATATATAATTATTTTTAATCATATTTTGACTTGTCCACTTTTTTAGTCATGGGAGATACAAAAGTAAAAGTCTAAATTTTTAAATAAAATAAAATTGTATTTAAAACTAATATGTAACTTACCTTGAGTGACAGCCTATTTGATAAATAATATGCACCAATTTGATAAATAATATGCACCAGACAAATATATAGTAAAACTATAAAAAATATTTTCATAAACAAATTAACTTTAATTATCTTATTTTAAAATTTTGTTTAATTAATCACTAAAAATATAAAACCTATCATTATAATTTTCTTAATCGTCTTTTTATATCATTTATATATTAATTAAATATAAAATATAAATATTAAAAAAATTTATACATATATGATCATTTATTTTATATCATTTAATACAATTGAAATTAAATGAATTATAATTTAAAGTGAGATATAATATAATCAAATATCATAATATTATTGTCAAATAATATTTTATATAATTTAATATATTTATAAAATTCATATTTTTTTATGGATGCATACGATATTATTATAAAATATGATTAATTATATCATATACATATATTATTTTTTTATAAAACAATTTTAAAATGTCTATTATTGTTTATTATATCATTTTCAGAGTTTTTCTCAACATTTTCATAAGTTTTGATCAACTTTAGACTACCTAATTTTTTTTTTCCAAAATATCCGTCAATATATCTTCGATATATCCGTAAAATTGAAATACCGATAAATTTGTGATTACCGATATTTTCATCAATGATTGGTAACATTGAGTTTATGTATCTAAGTTCAGTCCTCTACAAGTTTGATCAAGGAGGGTATCTACCCTTGGCCTTTGCCTTAGTTTTGATGGCCATAATGTACATTTGGAATGATGTGTATCGGAGGAAATACTATTATGATCTGGATCACAAGATTTCTCTTGACATGGTGAAGGAATTAGTAGCCATAACAAACTTTAGTTGAATACTAGGATTCGCCATCTTCTATTCTAAGATTGTTCATGGCATCCCACCCATCTTCAAGCATTACATGGAAAATGTGTCTACATTGCATTCAGTTCTTGTTTTCGTCTCCATCAAGTCTCTTCCCATAAGCAAGGTTCCAATGGAAGAACGATTCATAAGAGAAGAGATGATGATGACCCTAACATTAACATTAACACTGATGTATGGGTACACTAATGTGCGATTCAAGGAAGAGCCCTTTGAGAGATTGAAGGAGTTCATAAGAGAAGAGATGATGATGACCCTAACATTAATACACAGTAATAAAGACATGGTTTTTGGAGAGCTACAAGATGGGTTGATTAATGGCGAAAATGAGAGCAAAGAATCAAAGCGAATTGATGAAGAAAGGCACCAAGAGGATGTTGACAAAAATATTGAAGCAATTGACAGAGTGTCACGAGCAAGTGTGGTGCACTTGATTGGTGAGACTGAGGTGATAGCGAAGAAGGGCTCTAGATTAGGAAAGAAGGTTTTGATAAATGTTGACTACAATATCTTGAAGAAGAATTTGAGCTGGACAAATAAGGTGTTCAATATTCCACACAAGCCTATGCTAAAAGTGGGAATAATTTACGAGCTTTGAAATATGGAAATCTAAGCAAAATAGAGAAGACTGCTACAGCTAGTGAGAATAGCCACAATACTTCTCTTCTCGAGCATGTAGTATGAGCTAATTCATTACAATAGGATTTCTTTATATTTTTAAATTCTTGTAATTAGTTGTAATTTCCTATTTTTGTTGTAATTCTCTAATTCTAGGATTGTTTCCTATTTTTGTTGTAATTCCCTAATTCTAGGATTGTTTACTATTTTTGTGGTTTGGGTAACTCACGGCAATGCCCTTTGTATATATATATTCATTCTTAATCAATGGAAAAGTCAAGTCATTGTTTCTCAATAATTCTCTCTCTAATTCAACATTTCATCAAGAGAAGTGGTGGTGTTGGCAATAAGCGGTTGTAGTGAAACGGAGATAGCACCAATGAGAGCGCTAAAGATGAGGCGATCCTGACGCTTCTAGGTTGTGTATGCCAGATTTGGGGATGCAACACCAATGACGGTGATGGTAGGTGGTGGTGGAGTATGAGTGTCATCAATGAAGTGATAAAGATCATAACCTTCAAGAAGATATTGGATTTGAAGGCTACATGTGAGATAATTGGTGGATGACAATTTGGTGATATTGGAGAGATTGAGTGTAAGGAGGGGATGTTGAGGATCTTAGGAGTTTTGGATGGTGATAGGATCGTTGGTGGAAGAGAGGGATGCACCAGAAGCCATTGAAGAGACTGGTTATAGAAAAAAAAATACGCCCAAGAATATTAGGCTATTGATACCATGTTGAATTAGAGAGAGAATTATTGAGAAACAATAGCTTCACTTTTCCATTGATTAAGAATGAATATATATATATATACAAAGAGGGCATTGTCGTGAATTACCCAAAACACAAAAATAGGAAACAATCCTAAAATTAGCCCAAAACACAAAAATAAGAAATAATTTTAGAATTAGAGAATTACAACAAAAATAGAAAATTACAATAATTTAAAAATATAAAGAAAATCTATTGTAATGAATTATCTAATATGTAGATTGTAGAGCACAAAAATATGGAAACTAGTATCTAATTTTAGAAAGGAAAAAAAAAAAAGAACAGCTCTAGTTTGTAACCCATTAGCAAAATTTCATCATCAATATGAAAACAAGTTTTTGTAATTTGGGGATACGTATATGGATGGTAATCTGGTGCAATTTCCTTGATTCCCAAAGAAATTAATTCTTGTTACAAGTTACAACATAGACAAAACCCTACATCATGGTAAGTTGATAACCTGCATCTGGGTATTGTACTGTACTGTCACACTCACTCATATATATATATATATATATATATATGATTTCCAGAAAATGCGCCTTGCTCCAAGTCTAGCACGTGTCTTAGAGCAGACTGGCAAGGAGACAGGCTGCTACATGTCACATGGAGAGCTCATCACCACATGCTTTATATTTGAGAATTACCACAAAAGGGAGGGTTTTTAATAGTTATTTGGCATTTCCAAATGTCGACAAGCTGTGAAAGAGGGAGAGTACAGCATTGAAGTAGAGTTTCTAGGTTTTCGTTCAATGTCTCTCCCTCCTTTTGTAACCATCAAGAAAATTAACTCTAAAAAGCTTGATTCAAAGTTCTCTCTCATCTATGATGTTTCCCTTTGCCTTGTCTCTTTCAGCCAAGAATCTCTGCACAAAACCTCCAATGATCTAGACATTGGAGTCATCCTCACTTGTGGGAAGATGATCCAAGTTATTTGAATATAGGAGATGTCAACATGACCGAGACCTTGATGGGGTTTTTCATGACAAACCATGTAATGTAGAGCCACTTAAACTGTGGTCCCTGGATCTAGGGTTTTGGAAGAAAACCCTAATTCTGGACACCTTTAGGGCAACTTGGAATATCACAAGTGTTGATGGATACCTGGAGGCTCACACTCATGCTTGGTGTATGCTTGAGCAAGGAGTCAAGGTAGTAAGTTCAAACTGCTAAAACACTCATGGGGTAGAAGAAAATGAATTGGAACTGATGATGAGCATTCTACATAAAAGGCTTGACAAAAGATTCAACAAAACCCCAGGAATCTAATTACCCCATCAATCATTTTTTTTATAGGTCTAATTAATCATCAGCATTCACAGCAGGAAGATGTTCCTAGAGCAAGATAAACCTAAATAATCATTGACAAGAAATAAGCAGAGACCAGCTAAACTAACGAATTGCAAAACCCTAATCATTAATCCTATGTTAATCAAATTTAAGATGCATTATGTCCAGTGAATATGTTTCAATATTGTTGTAATTAGTGTTGAAGATTGGGGTGAGTGGTTTCGTGATTGTCAGTACTCTAGTGTGAAAGAAGGCTAAGAGCGAATCATCCAATTCATCTTAAACTCCTACTTAATATAGTTGAAAGATCAAAAATCAAGGGAAACGAATTAGTAAAATGCATTATTAAGCTCAAACCAAGCCCTAGATGTCATGCTTAAATTCCGAATCGCAAACCAAGATACAAATATCATCATATTATTCTGTAAAACTACCTCCAACAGTGAACAGACCTCATAATTTGAAGCAGAAGATACAAGGATTAGCGCTTGACACAATTTTCACATGATCCTTAAGCTAAAAACAGTCGAGCAAAAACAAGCCCAAGATTTCTAAACCCGTACAAAGGAAAACAGACAAATACTCCTCCCACCCCCAAAAGGGAATGGCCATTTTCATCACCAACAACATATATCATCACATCATCATCATCAAGATCATAATTTACAAGTAGAAATTATAATCTTGATGATGATTTCATCAAAGCTCCTAAAGCCCCTAAAGTCGCTTGGAAAGAGAGCTATTACTCCTCTCAAGCACATTGAACTTCAGTGGAGCAGGTGAAACTGTATGCTTCATTGGTGGTTCACCTCTATAATTTGAAGGTTCATCATTTTCTTCACTAGCCTTACTCTGGTTAGCTTTCTCACCTTCTAACTCCCTATATCTATGCAAATACCTTTTAAGCGGTTCAGCATAGTCATCAAACCCTAAAGTTCCCAAAGCCCAACAAATGTCGTCCCCATTGACAGTCTTGCGCTTCTCCTTGTGACACTTGTCAGATGCTTCTCCAGTCACAAAGCTAATGAACTCCGAGACACATTCTTGCATGGTTTCTTTTGCTTCCTTGGAGATTTTTGCATTAGGTGGCAGGATCTGCTTCATGATCCGTCCAACATTGGCGATCGGCAGCAATCGATCTTGTTCCTTGATGATCCCATCCTCAGCCGAAACACTGCTACCACCTGCATAATTATACTTATGATCATAGTCTCTATCTGCATTAGTACCTATATCATCAACCATCTTGATCTATAAAGAGAAACTTGATCCTGTCAAACACAGACACGTCGTCGCTGCTATATAGACGTTACACACATGTGTATGTGCATGTCTATATGTATATGCACCATGTCCATGGCAAAGGTTCGACAACATTACGTGGCGAGTCATGACGCCAACCTGGTCATTGTCAATGAGGGACACAATGGCAGGCAATTTCCATTGTTGGCATGAGTTAGGTTCCTTTTCTTAGGTAACCATGGATGCTTAGGGGGTTTGTGGAAGCAATCTAAACCCTAAAAAGCTTTAAGAAAAGACACAACTAGCTCAATTATAGTCCAAATGGTCCCCCCATTTGGTCTTTAATCTTTAATTCTCTTGATAAGCTCCAACTAAGAATGTTTAAAATAATAACATTAGTATGAAACTTGTGGACTATATATGTGCACGTGTGCTGATAGAACCCTAAACACAACCAAAACTATACCTAAAAAGAACCTGCTAACCATTGATTAGAAACCCTAGTGTTGGATTACCTAATACTGAGGTTTTTACATGAGATTATGTCACTCTATACAAAGGCAAAGCATTTCGCTTTCCAATTAAAATTAGAAAGGTCATGGCCTAGTCCTGAAACTCTGGATCACCTAGTAAATTAAATAATGCCCATTTGCCTGAAGATTGTGATCTTATAGCTTACATAATCTCGACATTTGGCAGTCGGTTCATGGCCGAGTTGGTTGTGAATCAGGTGAACTAATTATTTGGTGTGTATTAGTTTACTTGTCCTATTCATGATTATGCCTTAATACATTCCCCCCCTCACTCTAACTTTGTGAAAATGACTCCTTGTAGTTCATTTTAGATTGTCTACTAAAGTGTCGGCTAGAATGTGCAATTTTTTATCAACTAAGATTTGTCTTGCTTAAGTAAGCTGGCATTAGTTAGAGGTCCATAGGCTTCAATATCATGTATATGATAATCTGGCAAATCAAAGGTTCCAAGAAAAACAATGAAAAAGTGAGGAACTATTTGATACCATACCCTCTACTGAAATTTGACTCGATTCTTTTGAGGGTTTATAACTTTAAATTTACACCAGAACAAACATTAAGCGGCAAAAAGTCACAGAAGTTCTTCATCCTTGCCATGAATTTTTACCACAAAAGTATCAAGTGTATCCAATCATAAATACAAACAACATCATTTCCTATAAAGACTAGTTCTAGGGAATGGGTTTGGATGGTTAATTATTGGGTGGCTTTTGTCTAAATCCATCCAATAAAAAAAAATTAAAAAATAAAGTTCCTATATGCATAGGTGGTCAGTATAATATTATCAGTAAAGGATTAGCTTGCCGCCTGTATTAGGACCACATGCACCAACTTCACAAGCAAATCCACAAATTGATGAGAATGTTGCCCGTTAAGTTACTAAATGAGGCAACTTTCTTTAACAACGATTACTAGCAGATTAAAAAATAATAGAATATAATAACAATAGGCCTTGGTCCCTCTCCTACAGATGGAAATATTTTAAGGGGAAGAATGCCAAAGAATGTGAATCAATCTTCAGGAAAATTTCATATACCTATCTTTCCTCCTTTCTTTTTTTTTTTTTTTAACTTATTCTCAAATCCCACCTTTAATGTTTTTACATTGAAAGAGAATATATCCCACCCCAGATTTTATATTAGCGTTATCTTGATGTATGTTCCAAAGTTTATCGCTAAGCGCAAAAGGTCCCTGCTCGACTAGCCAATCCTTTTTAGTCCTGCTGTACTTCTATGTGTGAAGCCACTGTGTAGAGAACATGGTGTGTGGTCCATGTTCAAGTAAACAAATACAACTTTTACTCTGTTTATCAGGGAGATGAACAAAAGCAAGAGAAGAAAAACAATAGAAAAGACACACTTATGGGTCTCATAACCTTGCCATTGCATGCCCATTTTTTAAAAACTTAAAGTTTATGGATATGCTAATATTTCTTGGTTTGGGTATTAGTACACCCTTGTGATATAAACCAGGACAGAACCACCAGGCTGGGTTCCACACAATAATGTGATCCACTGATCCAGCAGTCAATAGCATCACTGCATGTGGCATGCTTGGGGCAGTTCTGTCATTTTGGAAGATAAGGTTGGTAATTCTGTGGCCCCACCCCCCCACCCCCACAAATTGTCACGTGGCATGTTATGATTGTGAGACTAGGAACAATTGTAGACAAAGAGATTGTGGATGACTTCCCACAACCCCACCCCCAAGTTTGACACGTCTAGGGTTGGGACTAAAAACAAGGATTCCCTTCACAACAAAGCTAATAAAGAAAGTAATTAAGCAAGTGGGTGATGGTACTTGATTCATGAAAGGGACTTAATGAACAGGCCTATATTTTAGTTTCTGATCATCAAAGTCCTTGGAGGAACTTAGAGGCCACCTTCCCAACTTTGTTGAGATTCCTTCCCCCATCCCACTCACCCCATGCCATACAATAGTGGGCATCTCATATGATCTGATCTAGATTTCCTAAATCTAAGGCTTGGTATAATAGGTTTTGGGCCAATGCTAAAAGTCTTACATGTCAAAGATTAGAAAGATTGCCTTTGTTAGCATTATCTTCCACATTGTTTAGTCTTTTTCTTTAACCCAGTTTAGTATGTCATAACTAAATTTATCTGCTTTTGGAATACATGTTTTGTATGGCTTTTATTCTTTATGCCACTTGAACACACCTTAATGGATGCTTTGGCCTTTTAAATTATTCTTTTACAGTTCTAAAGGACTCGGAGATTAAGACCTTTGACACGCACACAAGATTTATTTTAATAGAGCAGCATTTCAAATCAGCAAGTCATATGGGCATAATCAGATGTGAATGACAACCATAACAAAACAAACCGAATGGATTTATAGAACAATGGAAGCAAAATAACATAGAAATTAAAGCAGAACATGTCAGCATGATTATCATTGAATCTAAAGTGGGGCCATCTAAAACCCTAGAAATTTAAACTACCTGAATCCCTTTCATATATCCATCACAATAATATTTTATATTGGTTCAAAATAATGAAGGTTTTTACAAGGTACCCTGATGAGGTTTCTTCAGTTAGGATATCATAGGCCTTAACTTACAAACTGTACTGTGTCTCCTTAAACCCCAGACCCTACAAAGATCATTAATTTCCCAACAAAATCATGTCATATTAACATAAGTAAACAGTTGAACTAACCATAAGATGGAATTTTATTTAAATCAAATGTCCCTGACAAAGAAATACTACTAAAGCAATCAAACCAAGCATTTTTTTTTCAATCCCCTCTTCTTTAGAGGAAATTTAAACAGAACCAACATGGGGTTATGTTTATGGGATAGGCCCACCCTACAACAAAGATGAAAGATCCAAATTGCGTTGGGGTTGGCCATCCTCTTCATTCACCGCTAGTTAGAACTAAGAAACATCTTGCTGATTGGAGAGATACAAAAGAACTTACATGGAATTTACACATATATGTTTAAAGAGTAACACCCTTTTCCTCGTGAGTTTTGCTTCCATAAACATATCCTTGAAAGCAGATGAAGTAAAAACTTTCCTATAACAATGTTGAGAATGTCAACATCAAAAGTGTTTTCTGCATGTCATTAACATAAGTCGCTCCACATCCTCCAACCAATCAATAACTTACTTCACATAAACATCCATGCCCTTTTGCTTCATTATCCCCATATGATGAGAAGGCTTCTCAAGTTCATTGGTAATAACCTCAAAGAGATGGAAGCATATAGGCTCATACTTTCTCCCCCAAAACCACCAAGAAATAAGAACCGCAGATCTTTTGTCAGGCTTCTGTTGTCTCTTTCCATCCCAATATCTGATGGTTTATTATATTTTACAGTACTACCTGGGTAGACTTGGCGTGCCATTGAAACCCAAGATAAAGAAGAGCATGTTACTTCATGAGCACACTAAGTTTTTCATGTGAAAAGGAAGAGCACCTGTAGATGATGAAAATAGGCAAGGAAAGCCTGAGATGAGTACTGGTAATGGACACATACAAAAGACAAAGCATGTAATGATACAGAGGACTCAGTAATAGCAGTAGCAATTATAGATACCTTATATTTTCAAGAAATCGAGTAATATGTCTTTACTTTCCAAAAAAGCCATGAGGTTAGTTTATCAGCATGCTCAAACTGCTCCACTTCATGGACTATGCTTCCATGTTGACTCTTGTGAACTGATGGCAAACTTCTCAACAGGATTTAGGAGTTGCCTTTGTGGTTGGCTATCCATCAAAATTGAATCAAGAATTGTCTCAATTAATTAACAAGAAAACAAAAAGCTTCAGACAAAAAATTAACACCTGATCCCACTACCAGAGCAGAGATTTGATTGTATGTGTTGCTTACAGAATTTACATTTGATCAAAATATTTGTCAGGGAAAAACAAAAATAAATAACAATCAGATGCAAAAAATAAAGGTTTACACACATTTGAGAGTAGATGAAGCTAAAAAATGCTGCGAGACGAAAACAAATGAAAAAGACTATGAAGCTGCAAGTTTTGGGGTAACAAGCTTATGTGAAATTGGAGATTGAAAATCATAACACTTGGGATGAAAATATAAATCACCACATCTTTCAGAATAAGAAACTTATGATCTTGCTAGCCAATCATTTTTCAAAGAAAAGAACAGGGAAGGAATAATAACAAATGCAGAGTTTCCATCAGAATTTTGATAAACAAAGATAAGATATCTGTATATTAGTGAAAGGAGCTATACAGCAAGGTACACAGGCTGTATACAAAGGGATAAACAAAAGGTATAGCCTGACAAAGGGGAAATAAAAAAAGGTGCTCCCTCACTCATACAGAGCCCACCCAATCTACAGAGTGTTCATCAGATCAAACATGATATCTTATTTCCTGTGTCTTTTCAATGTAAAAGAATGAACCAGAATATTGTACGGCCCCATGGAAGTTACGGTGTAAAGACAGAGGGGTGGTTTTGACACCTTGGGCTACATATGACGCGAAGGTGTAAAGGCAGTCAGGTGGCCTCAACACCTTTGGCCACATATGGAACCGAGTCAATTTAGAAGAGAAAGAAAGGATAAACCTTTAAAGTAAAAAATGTAACATTACAGAAACAACAAAAGTAGAGATGCTGTCTCAAAAAGTTCAGAAAGAAAAACCACCTCCCTGATTCCAGAGATAATTCTTTTGCATTTCATGTATCTGTAACAGCATAACCATTCCTCCGCAGCCACTGATATCTGTTCTTGCAAACAAAATACAGTCCGCCATAGTCACCCTTCCACTCAGCGTCTCAAAACCAAATCCTAAAACAAGATAAAAGACATCACACTGGAGGCCAATCTAATTGTATGAGTCAAGTCCTTCAGTTACAAAAATTAAAGTAATTCAACATATAACTCACACACAAACCAAGCCCCTGAGTGCAATTAACTCATCAGAAGAAGCCTCTAGAACTATAGTCATTGCAATCCCTGTACCAGATTGAAGTGCAGACCTATCTTCACAAAATACAACCCAAACAAACTACAACAACCCCCAAAATAACAACCCTTCACCAAATACAACGACCAAACATAATAAAGGTTGTTGCATTGCAAATCAATCTATGAGTACAAGTCAAATCCTTTCTACCGCGAGTATCAATTCAACAGTCCTTACTATCAAAACAAACCTCTTGACTGCAATTATCTTGCTAAAATGTAGCACTGAATTAGAGCCATTGTTACCCACACCAAATCTAAGTGCAGATCAATCTTTACCAAACACCACCCTGACCAACCCCAAAAAAGAATGATAAAAAGGAAAGGGCAGTATCCCCAAACCCCAAAGCAAAATTGTCAAAATACTTATGGTAGAAAGCAAACCATTTAATTCATTTTTGATACAGTTCAAAACATTAACCTGGAATACTCCTACTTAATGCTTTCTAAACGACCATAGTTCCCACAATCAATTGAACATCTCTCAAAAACATATATATTTTACTGCCTCTCTGCTCCAATCTGGTCAACCATAAAAAAGCAGCAAATCACTCCAGACAAATAGCAGCATATCTGACAATGTCTGTGTCAGCCACTATGTTTGGAGTAAAGCTATCTGTAAATGTATGAAGTGAGTTTTGGCATATTTCATGTCAAAGTCTCATGATAAGTTAGAAAGTTGTGAGTCATCTTGTGTGTTAGAAGTGGCTTTGAAGAGTTATTGAAGACCTTGTGTTGATGACCTCCAAGTTGGATCACCACCATGCCAGAAAAGTACTTGAAGATTGAGCTATGTTTGAGTGATGCTTTAGTGGCATTTAGAAGTCCAAAAATATGCTAATAATTGAAAAGATGATCGAGATAATGGACAAAGAATCAGGAAAATTGGTGGAGAAATGCTCAAGATATGGAGGTTACAAGAACATGCAAAAACAGGATTTAGCAGGCCAAAAAGTGCCAAGCATGAGTAGAGAGGACTGATGG
Organism: Vitis vinifera; assembly: GCF_030704535.1. NCBI lineage: Eukaryota > Viridiplantae > Streptophyta > Magnoliopsida > Vitales > Vitaceae > Vitis > Vitis vinifera. The sequence continues at coordinate 3,022,245 of NC_081811.1, read as the reverse complement.
GCCATTGATGAGCAAAATTAGCCTTGTTCCTTGCCTGGAAAATGTGCAACCACATTTTTGTCCTCAGGACGAGCGCATTAACTGCACAATGCCCCTAGGGCATCAGATTCTGCAAATACTGAGTGCACACGGGAAAGGCTGTTATGAGCTTGTATACACAGGAAACACTGCAATGAGGTTGTTATGCTGTTCCAAGTTTGTTGTGGGCTTAGGGACTTCGAGATTTGAATTTTAAGAATCCAATTAGATGGTGCCACATGTCCTTTGTCATATCCAACTGAAAAAGCCTATGGTGGCTCTAGATCATCAAAGAAGTGCTTGGAAAACTCACAGCTGCCATCCATTTTCAACTAAGTTCTGAGAGAGCTTTGGGAGGGAATTTGAAATCTTACCTGAAATTCTTCCTCATCCTTAAGAGAGTTTAATGAGTGTTCTTCAAGCCTTGAAGATTCATTGAAGAGCTGCAAATTGAGGATTGAAATTTCAGAATCAAAAGTGAAGAAAAAAAATCTCAGATCAGGTTTGGGGGATTTTTAGGATGTGCTATCAAGTTCTTGAGATTATGGAGATTGATTCTCCACTTTTTCTTCTTCTTCTCATATTTGAAGTTCACTGAAGAGCTCCCACGGTGGATTAAAAGATACAAATGAGTTTTAGTTGAAAGAGAATTCTGACTCAGTTCTGGAGAATCCACTGCCAATTTTAAGAGAATGACTAGAGATTTTGTGAGCGTATATTTAAAATAGTTGTCTAATTTAGATTTGAGAATCCACAATGCTGATTTGAAGAGAGTGACTAGAGATTTTGTGAGCTGATCTTTATCGTTTTTAAAATTAGTTTCGGAAAGAGCATAAAGGAATTTCAGTTGTTGTTTTGAAGACACCTCTGTATCAGATTTGGAAGATTGAAAACAAGAGGTGATGTTGCTACTGAGATGAGATTGCTGATCTTCATCTCAAGAACTGAGAGAGGATTATTTGAAGATCATATGGAGCATTGAAGAGCTGAGCGTCAAAACTTTAATTAAATAATCAAGATGATTAATTGACCCAATACAACAAACAAAGTTGCTGCTGTTTTGGTCTGTGAATTTAAGTAGCTGTGGCTGTGCAACCAGATTTGAAAGGGGTTACAAAGGTTGTGGAAAATCTCAACTGCAGTTGAGTACCAGTGCATTGTGGATATACAAGGTTGAATCTGTATGTATTAGCAGGGGCTGAACACCTTATTTGGAGGACAAGGTTGAGTGTTGATGCGTTTGGAGATGAGGGCTTGAATTGGACTTGATTAGCTGATCAAAGGAAGACTTGGATTTGATAAGATGGGGCGCCTGCATAGAGGAGGGCACATGGTCAAGCAGAGACTTGAGTGGAGACAAGGGAGGTGTGAGGTAAAACCAACCTCTTACAAAAAGTAGGCACAAATCAGGTGGATCTGTGACTGGTCCTGTGTACTTGAGTTCGGTAAGTCTAAATAGGCCACTCCAACCTATTAATGAAATCTAGGATTGGCAAACTCCCTTCCTCAAGAGAATCTTCAGATCAAGCATACAGAGATTTGATGAAGGCATCTTCCACCTGGACTTAATGCCTTATTTTTGTTAACTCATAGCCCCATTTTTTGTAATTGATACCAATCAAGTGGATGGATTGTACTTTTAAATCTTATGTAAAATTGAATATAATGATCCTTGGAATGCCTCCATGAGTCATGTTGTCAAGTTATCTTTCAAACTTAGGCGCTATATTCCAGTGTTGGCATATCCATCTGCCAGAAGTTAGAACTTAGATCTCAATTAGCACGTTACTTTAACTTCAATAATTCGTGCCCTTCAAGTTTCTATAATTTCCGTGCTTTCAATTGCTTTAAAATAGGGCAAATGGGGCAACCTTTTCCACCATAGATCTAGTTTATTCATAAGCTGTGTAGACTTGTATAAATGCAATATCAATGGAACAAATAATCAAAATTCTTACCATTATCATCATAATGATATTTCCTTAATCAACTCTAAAAATCACTAGAATGTAAAATAATTATTTACAATAGGTTGTTTTAAGCTTCTACATCATAAACATTCAATGAAGATTAGATCTTCCATTTATGTTACCAATAAAAGGGTATGTATTGGCAACTTACACTTCTGTTTATCATTTTTTTGTGCTTTTGTTTCAATGAGAAAGAGTTGAGGTCCTTGTTTCCACAAGGTTTAGTGCAGTGTCAACACCCCTTCCCTTCTTTGGCTCAACATTATTATCTTACCACATTTGTCAGCCTATTAGCCTCCAATATATGCAATTTATTCATCAAATTTAAGCCTATTCATCAAATATATGCAACTTCATAAAAAATTTCAAGCCATTGCCAAACAGAAGACACAATAATGTATAACCCTTGTTTAAACTACTTCTTTTATTTTTCAACTAGCTAAGGAGTTCATAGGTAGATAAAGATTGAGAAAAAACATTTGAATCCTTACATGTTCACTGCATTTCTAATCCATATTGGAATATATATATAAATGTGGATGTGTCCAAAAAGTATGGTGGCAGTTTTTTTATCGGACCCTACTTTTGGTTCAGTATTCTGTTTGTCCAATGTTCAATATGGACACACTTGTTGTCCAATTCTAAATCTTGGTTCAGTGATATAAGAACCTAGTTTCCTATTCCCTCCACAAATATAAAATTTCTGAATAAACAGGGCTTGAAATACAATATAAAGAATCCGCAGGCCTTCATAATAATTTTATTTTTCATTCTTAAAAAGGCAAATCCACTTTTTCCATTCATTATAATTTGCTCATTCCTCTCGGCGGCGGAACAAACGAGGAATGGGCGAAGCAGCACAATGAAAATCCTTAATGCTGATCTAACAAAGGAAACCAAGAGAGCCTGAGATCTTTCATGGAAAAGAAAGGTGTTTGAGATTTAACTAAAGATTCGAGAATAAGAGAATTGATGAAGGTATACCTTGAATCTATTCTTTGTCTTTTAGGTTTTAATTTATTCATATTCTTCTGATCTCTATCTACTATTTTTGCAATGTTCGACGATTAGATCTTAATCATTTCATCAATGTTTTGCTTTTCAATTTCTATATGTTGTCATCTGCTAATTGTGATTTTCTCTAATTGCATTTCCATCTATCAATGGTTCTTACTCCGATGCCAAAAATTTGAAGATGACGGAAGCACAAGGTTGATATCTTCATACATGATTTATCTACTTTCTTTTCACAATCTTAACTAGTACCAGTGATTATTTTATGGAATTGACTGCTGGATAGAAGCGGCTAACCACATCAACTCAATATTTGCTCAAAGTGGGTCAGATCGGACGTAATGCGGTGCTAGGGTTAGTGAATGACATCAAGGCTATGCTTGGTTGGCTAGAATGGGAGAATGGGGAGGGTATTCTATTTCCATTCCTAGCTAACCAGATTGAGAAAGGTTCTTGAAATCTCATTCTTGTATCTGGACACATCAGGAACTATTGCGTGAAATAACCTTCCATCAAATGTCCAGTCTCTCACAAGAACAAGAAAAAAACCTATCCAGCAACACTCTATTGCAGCAATTTTTCTTTGTTTCCCTCCACTTTCTCTATAACTCAATTGAAAGTTTTCATTTTTTAGTAAATTAATAATCAAAATTATTGAAAAAGTCAATTTGAAAATGTCAGGCCTTTCTTCATTCCTTCGCATTCTTGGAAACTGTAAAAATCTCACGTTTCAGTAATCAAATTGCACAAAAAAGGAATTAGAACAATTCTCTCCCTTTCCCCCACTTTCTCAGGAACCAAACAAAAAATTTCCAGACATTTGATGGAAAGCTACATGAAACCAAAATAAAGAAGATTTTTTTCTTCCTTTCCACAACTCTCTTAGCAACCAAACTAAACAAAACACAAAAGCCTCATTTTCCACTATTTCCTCCACTTCCTCAACATCCAAACAGAAAATCCTTAGTAAAAATAGATTCTCATTCCCGGTCACAATCATAGATTCTCAGCAACCATTTCACCTAATGCAATGTGAAAAAGGTCTGCTCTTCTCAAACCTTGCATACCCAACTCAACGAAGCCCTAACCCCAACCATTAGGGGCACAGCTAAGAACCCTTACCTCGTTCCTAGGATTGCACTCACCAACTCTTCTGCATTTTCCACTGCAGCCACCAAGCTCCAGTATAGTACATCACTAGGCGCCAACCCACCAACTCATTTCTCTATAGTTTATAAGATAGTTATTCACAGGGTTCCTGACAACATATTAACAGACATTCCACAAATCCTTTTCTCTACCAAGCTTAAGACCATCTGAATAAAGATAATACATTAAACACCATACATGCAAACTTCTTATAAGCATACTTTCACCAATGCCCTACATTTCTTCATTTCCTCAAGATACAAAATCCACACACATACAAACATAATCAAATTTAAATATCATGAACCAGAACTTTCACTTACCAATTGCATGAAGCGCTGAAATCAGCTCAATTCTAGAACAAGAACAAAGCGGAACCCCAATCCACATGCTGAGAATTCCAAATTCAGGAACTCACAGTCGCCTTCATCTTCTCTCTTCCAACCCCTCCCTCTATTGATCATCCAACAATCCACAACCCCAAATTGCATATCCACCATTCTATAGAGAGAAGAAGAAACAGAAATTAGGGTTAGGATTAGGGCTAGGGCTAGGGCTAGGCTAACGCTACCAGGCGTGGTGACGAAGTCGTTTCTGCTCGGACTCCAACCCTAACCCAACTGGCAAAGAGAACTTTTACATTTAAAAAGACACGTATTTATATATCCATGATTTATTTAATTTATCCATTTGGATTGAGGATGATTTGGTTATTATTTATTGATGATGTACTTCACTTTATAAGATTTATAAATTGACCTCATAGGCTTACTTATTTATGATATCACGCCCGGCCCTTACAAATTTTCTTTCAAATATGCCCTTAGATTTGTACATTTCATATTGTGGCATCAATTTGTACCTTGGCATTCTAACGATGCATGTGAGATGAGTAACATAATGCATTTAAGTCAACGTAAATTATGATTTTGTGAAGTAGCATTTTATATTGTTAAATATAGAATTCGTGTAAGATAATTTTGGAAAACTTTTTTTATATTTAAAATGTTGTATCTTTCAAATATTAGAAATAATAAAAATATTCCTTTAAAATTAGTATCAAATAGCATTTTTAATATACTAAGACAAACATATTTCAAATGCGTTGGACAGTAATTTTGGAAAGTATTTTTAATTTTTTTTATAAGAAAATTTTATTTAGTTTATGTTTAATTTCGAGAAATAATAAAGAAATAAGAAAATAAAAAATTAAGAAAAATAATTTTTATATGTTTGATTTATCCTTTAAGATAGAAAAAATCAAATATTATTTAAAAAAATTAAATTTTTTATGTTTATGAATATATAATTTTAGTATTTTAAATGTTGTAAATATTTGTTATTTAAATAAAAGAACATAACACAATAAAAATAGGTCTATTGTCTCACGTGGCACTAAATGTCATGATTTTAGTGCTCACCGGCGGAAACAGATCCAAAGATTAAAATTACAATTACAGCCATTACTTGACAAACAATTACAAAAAAAGACAGGTAGAAAAAGGTGCAAAGGCAAGGGTAGTATCGTCATTAGTGGATTTTACTCACAGTTCCTCACCTCTCTGCAAGGAGTTTTTCTTTCTTTTTGTATTTATTTTTCTTTTTTATTTTTAATTTTCCTCCCTTAGCTTTCTCTCTCTACTTTCTCTCTCCTCCCAAGTCCTCAAGAATTCAACCATCGTATCCATGAAAGCTCCAGTCCCTCATACGAAGTAATCTTCTTCTCCATCTGTGTGTGTCTTTCTCTGTATGTCTCTCTCTCTCTCTCTACGCCTGTATTTGGTGTTTTTGTTTTTTTTTTTTTTTTTTATACACATTCTTTTTTTCGTTGTTTTTCACAACAAAAGTTGACAATCGGGGTCAATAGATACATAACCATGAAAACCCATTTTCCCAGTTTTGCTTTTTCACGTGGGTTTTAACGTTCAAGTCCTTCCATGGAGGTTAGCTAATGTTCTTCTCAATCATTCTCTGCATGTTCTGCTTTCTTGTTTGTATATATTTTAAAGTATTTTTCTGTTAGTGTTTCAACAGTAGTTCAGTGTACTGATGAGTTGATTTTTTTTCTCTCTTTGTGAAGTCAATATATGGAATTAAATGGGTTTATGTGAGAATTCTCATAGAGAATGGATTCGTGGTGTTTGGATGATTTTCTTAAGCTCGAATGCTGTTGGTTTGTTTGAGATTATGTGATGTTTGGTGTATTGAGAGTAATATTCTTGATGGGTTTTTTAAATTTTTGTGTTGTTTTAATTCTGATTATGTATTCAATGCTTGAAAATGCGTGGCAGCTTTCGATATTGGTTTTGGGTTTGAAAATGGATCAGGGTATGGTTCGTTTTGTTGGTAATTAGGTTGAAGCTATGTGCTTTGTTGTTTTTAACGAGTGTGTTGTAAATGGAAGCTTATTTGCATTTCCTGAGATGTGTGGATTGAGAATTCCCACTAATCTATGTGGAGCAAATTGAGAATTTTGTCCTGAACCATGGTTAATTATGGGTTAATTTTACATTTTCCATTGTAAATGTGGGAAACATGCTCTCTTCTCTGATGGTACGGAACTGCCTCTATGGGGCAGTGCTATTTTTGGTGTAAATTTTGCTGCTGGCTTTTATTGTTCATGTATTTCGGCAACCATTTGTAAATAAAAGCATTTACTTGGTAAATTGTGGTCTGAGAAGTTCTCTGACCCCTCTTAGGTTCTTTTGCGTCTTTCCTGTCTAAACAGCTTGTAAATTTGTCTCTTTGACCATGGATTTATTGTTGGTTTGGGCTGGTGTTAGAACATTTATATATTCGTGCTGGCATTCATACTGACATTGTGGAAGAACCATATTTTTGCTGCATTATAAAATAAACTACATAACAATACTTTATTTGCTTTGAAAGCAGCATTTCTCTAGATGTTGTTTGGATGACACAGTTAGTCTGGTGGGGATGAGCCATCTTCTAATTTCATTTATAGGGGCTGTGAGTTTACTAGAAATCAGAACTCAAAAGTTGACATATGAGTCTGTTTAAGGGACGAAATATAGACCAAGAATCTGACTTTAGCAGACACCTCCATGGTATTTGAGTAAATTTTGTTGGTGATCAAGGCATATGTGGTGAGTGTTCTATGATTCTAGGAATTGAAGCATGCCCATTTCTCCAATTTTTATTGATGAACTATTTATTCTTAACAATTCAAATCATGTCCATTTGGTTGGGATGTGGCTTGCTCACACTTGTAAGTTCAGAATAAAGGAATTGGGTGTGAGACACCCTTTATAAACAATTTTATCCAAAGTATTGTCATATTTCAGGTGTTTGATTCTTGTAGATTGAGGTTTCTGAACTCAAATTTCTTTTCAATTTTTGGCAGGGGGATTCAATGCAATTGGATAGCATGGATGGTGTTGAAAATGAATCTGCCAAGCATTTCCCGCCTCCATGTTCTTCTGATATAGGTGATAGCTTTGGAGATCCACAGGTACATCCTCGAGTTGGAGAAGAGTACCAGGCGAAAATTCCACCTCTAATAGAAGAATACACTCACTTGCAGCTTACATTGAAGTCAGCTGAAACAGAGGTCAAAGATGATGTTTCAGACTCTTTTCTATTAGGATTACCCATCCCAGTCATATGGCCCCATGATGAAGCTGAAAACACCAAACAGCATGCATTGGAATTCTGTGGTAGTCAAGCTGATGCAGTTCATATAAATGGGAATTCAGAATTTGTAAAGAGTGTAGAAAGCCAAATCACCTCACGCAGCCTGGATGCAGAAGTGTTTATTGATCGTCTGGATACCATATTACATGAGAAGAAAGATGTAGGAGGATTGGCTAACTCTCAACCTACAACTGAAGGTGCTAAGATGGCCATTGATAGGCACAAAGGGTGCTCTCTGCTTCCAGGCTCCATTGCCAGATCTTGGAGTGAAATTGAACATAATAGTTTTCTCCTTGGTCTATACATCTTTGGAAAAAATTTTCTCCCCGTGAAACGATTCATGGAAAGCAAAAAGATGGGTGATATACTTTCCTTCTATTATGGAGAGTTCTATCAATCTGATGCATACCGTCAATGGTCAGAGTGCCGGAAGATGAAAAGTAGGCGGTGTATACATGGACAGAGGATTTTCACAGGGTGGAGGCAACAAGAGTTACTTTCACGTTTATTTTCTGAGGTGTCAGAACAGTGCAAAAATAGGCTGGTAGAGGTATTTCTATGATGCTCTTTTACATGAATGCTCATAAGTTTGGCTTCTTGTACTTAACAAATATGGTTAGATAGATGTGATACTAAATACTAAAAGTACATCAATTTTATCAAATATCAACAATGATTTTTCTTCATGTTCATATCATTTAGTCTTTTAGAGTTACAAACCACTTTTAAAAATATATAGTTGAAACACTTGACTATCAAGGGATTAGCAAGGTAGATTACACGTTATAACCTCTCTTTTTTGCTTCGTAAGTGTCATAATTGATTTATTCATCTGTTCCTGAAGCAGATAAATTTTGATTTTCCAGATAAGTTGTTTTTCTGATGACTATGCTGGACTTTCAAGAATGATAGAGGTCATAAATTTAGATCTCACTACCCTGAGATATGTCTCTTGTAAATGAGACTCTTCAAGTGATTTTTTGTCCAATTAATAAAGGGAGTAGCCAAATTATGATAATAAACCTATGATGAACAGAACAAGCTATCAATGCTACAATGTGTCTCAGTAGAATATTTCATCTATTTTCTTTATATTTTCAGAATATTAATAATTGTATGCTTTCCTCTATTTTGTTGGCATTCTTTTATTTTCAGTAGTTTTTAAATGAATTCTTAACAATATAGCATATAGCACCTAATTTTGTTTCGGCGTTCTTGCTTCCATCCTTCTGCTTATGCCTTTTCTCCTAACTAGAAGAAATAAACCAGTCTTCTACGAAGAAAAGAGAATATGTACTTTCCCATTGTCACACATTTTGAGTTTTTCTTTTTGTTTTCCAGCTCTTTGAATTGGAAAACTCCATTTTCTTTATGGATTAATATGATAGGTCTGGTGGCAATTTGGCCATAGAGATATATACTTGCGAATTCCCTTATTTTTCAAGTGATGGACTTTCCAGAGGTTGACCATCTAATAACCTTGTTAGTTTAGTAGGAATAATGGGAAATTCACCTTGATAATTTGGCTTACCTTTTTAAGGCGATCATGTAATCCAGATCTTTGGCTAAACTTGATATTTTAGTTGCTTATGATTTTCTGGCTTAGTTTCGTATTCCCTTGTGTTCTCTAGGACTTCTTTTGAAACTGTCTTTATTATGGAAAATGCTAAAGAAAATCAAATATAGTTAAAATTAAGTAGAAACTTATGCATTGTCAAATTATCTCATCTTTATATAAAAAATTAGAATAAGTGAAATCAGTTTGAAATAACATATAAAAATACTTTATTGATATTAAATCTATTTTTTTATTTTCCTTCTGCATTTCCTCTGATTTTCTTTCCATTGAATTTTCCCTCAAATTTTCCAGAAACCAAATATAGCCTTAGGTTCACAACATGGCAGTAAATAACCTTGCTGCCAATAGCAAGCAATTGTGTGTTAAATAGCAGTTGGGAAACCACAAATAGCATGCTCTTGGATAATTTACAAGAGAGTCAGATGGGGTCTTGAGGTTGATGAATGCAAAATCTAGGTATACCAAACATGACTGTATTTTAGAGTTTGAAGGATTGTATTTCCAACAAGTTGATGTGGAGGTTTGATGCAGTGGTTTGTTCTTGTCCATCGAAGACATATATGTCAACAAGATTGTCCTCTGCAGCTAATGATGTCATTCATACAAATTTAGGTGAAGTGAAAACTGATGGTTGTCAACTTTAATTTGGATGAAGATGGAGTAATTAATTCTTTTGAGGCTCCCAAGGAGTTAAATGATTGAGTTACTGCTGTTTCAGATTGGTTAGACAAGGGTATCATGTAACTGAGCATTAGGGTTGTGTAACTACAATGGAAACTGTAGGAAAAGTTCAGTTGGAATCCTGACATTGTCCCAGAACTATTGTTACCGAATGGGTTTCCACCTATGTGGATGTTTCCGTGGAATAGGCTTCTTTTGGCTGATAATTCAGAGGTCTTTTGGTCTGAGTTTTTGCACTTGGAACAGATTGTATGGGATTTTTCTAGTTCAAAAGGTCTATTTTCAGTGACTTTAGCCTGGTGCATGACTCAGGTTACAGGCTACAGAAAAGAGCTACTCCTTCCTCTTGAGTAGGAAAAGTAGGCTCACAAAAGGGAACTGAGTTCAGATCTGCTAAAAGAGCTGTTAATAGCTTGCTTAAAGTAGTTCTGGTGGTTCTGCCTCTGTGGTTCAACTGACCATGCAAGTTATCACTTGTGTGAAGCTGCAATGGAGAAGGCCTTAATTCATATTTGTTGCTTCCTATTGGTCACTAAATAGGCTCTTACATCTTCTGATGAACTACCCTGTAAGCCTACAGAAATAAGTTTCCTCTAGTACTTATGTTGGATTTATATTGCTTTGTAGGTTTTTGGTTTGTAACAAGTGTCTTGGCACCTGTTGCATGATTTGTAGTTTTTACAGCCACTATTGAATTGCCACCCCGTCTTGACTGCACTGGTGTAATTAGAAGTTCTTGCTCTGTATCTTGACTTGATAGGGCCAAAACTGTTTCAATCTTTCTTTCTTAACACACGAGCAGACGAGACAAAAGTAAGTGCCAAAGTGTATGTCTGAGTTTTTATTTTGATTGTATGGTGATAGAAGAAGTGATGAAGGTCATGCTTAAGTTTTTAGTTCTGCTTCTGCATAAACTAAGGTTGCTTCACCTTGGAGATTGATATTTGGCTTTAAAATATTAGAGATGATAACTAGAAGCTGATGCAGTCCCCTGTCAAAAACATGTTTATGTCTTGACCTATGATATAGGTTTTATTAGCCACATATGTAGCACTGAAGCATTTGTTATTCCAGTAATTGCATTCCACTGGTCTATTTTTTTAGCTCTTCACTATAACTTGATGATTGCTGCAATTTATGTGCATCCTATAGTAGATACTCAGGCTGTACTTGTCCAAGTAGATTTATTTTTCTATGTTTGTATCGGGAATATCAGGAATGCCAAGTCCAGAATTCATGTAAATTATGCATTGTTGCAGGTCTCCAGGGCTTACGGGGAGGGAAAATTTTTGCTTGAAGAATATGTATTCGTTTTAAAGGATGCAGTTGGGATCCATTTGCTTATAGAAGCAGTTGGAATTGGCAAAGGGAAGCAAGATCTCACTGGCATTGCCATGGAACCTATAAAAACCCATCGTGTTTTTTCTCTTCGTCCTGAGATACCAATTGGAAAAGCATGCTCCTTGCTTACGTCCGGGGAGATAATCAAATTTCTTACTGGAGATTTTCGGTTAAGCAAAGCCCGATCTAGTGATCTCTTCTGGGAAGCTGTTTGGCCCCGTCTTTTAGCAAAAGGATGGCACTCCGAGCAGCCTAATGATCAGGGTACTTCTGGTTCAAAGCATCCTTTGGTTTTTCTCATACCTGGCATTAAGAAGTTCTCGAGGAAGAAACTTGTGAAAGGAAACCATTACTTTGATTCTGTCAGCGATATCCTGACTAAAGTTGTTTCAGACCCTGGGCTACTTGAGCTAGAAATTGAAGCAACTAAAGGCAGTGAAAACAAAGAAGAATACAGGTGGGATGCACAGATAGAAGAGGACACAGATGATTTGTCAAATCAGCAACGCCATTGTTATCTTCAGCCACGAACTTCCACTTCTTATCAAGATCTAATGAAGTTTACAATTGTTGATACTAGTTCTGTTCATGGAGAAGAACAAGCAAAGATGATAGCACTGAAAAGCTTACCTATTGACACTACAGATATATTCACTCACCCTACTCTTTTTAATGAAACTGAACAAAATACACCTGAAGAATATGAAGATGAAACAGAGGTAACTAATGCTTCAGTTTCAGAAAAAAATTTACCTGATCGGGGAGCATGCGCCAACTCACCGGAGCATGTAAGCAGCATTCTGAATAGTGGTGTTCCTAATGAACCGTGCTTGACAACAGTAGCAGTAGCAAGTCATGAAGGTCAGAAAGCCAGTGTATTCAATGAGAAGCAGTTGAGGAAGACCACAGACTATGAATTCAGCCAGAAGGTGAAGTCTGTCCATTCAAATCTTTTAGCCCCAGTGCCGAAAAGGCCACGGTTAATTGTTTGTGGGAATGGAGAGTCAAGCCGCAAGATTGAAAAACTACCTGCTGACAGCAAGGCAAAGGAAGAGAAGTCCTGTTGCCGGTCAAACCCACCTGATGCATGTGAGAAAATGGTTGTTCAAGTGGTCCTAACTCAAAATCTATCATCTGCCAGTAGTTCTGCTAAGGGAAGTCCAGATGAGAGCAATGAAGGCACTCGCGGTGAGAGCTGTCCAAGAACACAACTATCTCTTGAGAAACCTGAGCCCCGTCAACTGATTGACTTGAATGTACTTCCAAGTATCCCGCCTGAGCTTGCAGTTTATGAATCCCTCACCATGCAAACAGTGGCTAACCATGGTAACTTGGGTGCAAATGAGTCATCTGTCCTACCTGAAACAAGCCAGCAGCCCGAGCCCCCAAAACTCTTGGATGGCAAGGACAGTAAAGAACAGCAGTCTATGATGAATGGCAGGAGGCATAGTACAAGGAACCGCCCATTGTCCACAAAAGCATTGGAGGCTCTTGCAAGCGGATTCTTCAACACAACTAGGAAGAGAAGGGGTGCGGAAGCCTTACAACAAAAAAACTCAACACCAAAGTCTTCTCGACAGGTTCGTGGCAGGACTGCTGCTAGTGGAACTCTGAATAATGATGCTGGAAATAATACTGCAGACTTCAGGATAGAGAAGGGAAGGTTGGATGGAGCCTCCAGTAGTAATGCCAAGGTGGTGGATGAGTCTCAGGAGTGATCTGAGAGGACATAGGGCCCATTCGCCAGGAGTTTTTAGACCTTGCTTATCATCAAAGTTCTGTTCCTATTCAATATCCTGGTCACTAGAATCTGGAGATCCCTCCTTGTTCTAAATGCTTCTGTGAAAAATAAAAAGATCGCAGCAATCTTCTTAGGTCTTCAAACAAGTTGCAGAACACACACATAATGTTGGTGGAACAAACCGGATGATGCAGTCATAAATGCTAGATGAAGCACCCTTGCGGTGCTGAAGCTTAGGAAGGAGAGGTGGAGAGATATTTCATTTAATTGGAGTTGTTTTATTTTCAGAGCTGGATAATTTCACACATCCTGTTGCAGAAATGCTGGTTGAGTTTTGGCTAGAAAAGGCTTCGAGCCCCTTACCAATCTTGATGGCAATGCAGAAAACAGTGTTTCAAGTTCTCAGTTTAGGACTGAAACTCTGTGGCCTTATCATCTAAAGGTGAATATCCATGATTATCATCCTGTTCTAATAAGTGGAGTTTTTCTCCTGTGAATTTTGAGGATTTCCCCATCAATAATAAATAGATGTACTAGTTAGGTTTTTTTGTGTTATCTATTTAAAAGTTAAAACAAAATAGATAGGAGAAATGAACTTGATGAAAATTTTCCCTGCTTTTACCATCAATTCAACTCTGATAATGATGGCCAGATTTTTTCTTTTCTGGGGAGAAAATTCTTGGCCTGCCAATGGGCCTCCACATAAAGGCGATTTAATTGCCTAAATGTTATATTGTAGATTCAGAAAAGCAGCCTCTGGGTCTTGTGATACAGTTTCAATCAACAATCATGGGGATTAATGAGGTACACAGATTGGCAACTTCATTTCTCAGAGAACTCCTATGCGCATAAAAGTTTTCTGATGTGTGGAGGTGAAGTCCTTGATGGGTTTAAGGCTATAAAAGTTACAAAGCCTCACCCATTTTTAAGGGCTTCCAACAATGACTAGCTAATGGGGTTTCGGTGCAACTCTGCCATCGTTGGCGTTTGTATAGCATTTAAGTTCATGTATTAGAGCCTAAATGGGTATTCATTCTCCTTTGATATTATTGACATAACTTCCACTTAATAGTAGTTCAATATTTTAGCGGGTATCTCATTAGAAGTCGGTGAATTCATGGTGAGGTAATATACATGATGATCATCTTGCTCTCAGTTTCCTTTTGAACAATGGAGCTTCATAGTAATATGGAAAAGATGATGTCCATGGTGGGAGCATGTTACTGCTTGAACCATGATATGCTCTCTGTGAATTATTTCTGTGTTCTGGAATCATATGGAACTTGTCTTCTCTGTATTTTGTGTTCCACTGCAACTTAAAATAAGATTTCTCTAGGCGATATGTAGGCATCCAAACCATGGAAAACCCAAAGGACTATCTAAATCTAGCATATAGTGCCAGCAATTAGCATATTCCCTCTTCACTGTGCCAGATCAAAGTCCTCCTTTACTGGTTCTGAAAGCAGGCATTCGACAGCTTCCCAGATGATTTTCATGCTATACAGACAATCCATACACAACCCATCAGACTCTTTCATATCCTTGCGTGTCTGAAGTATTCATAACAGTTTCCTTTACAAATGTTCTTCATAGTCAAATCCCTCATAGGGATGAAACAAGAGAAAGTTGGGTACTCATTTTTTAGCAGTATACCTAGAAGTTGTTAGTCACCAAACCTACTTCTAAACACCTCCTTCACTGCTGCTGACAGATCCCCCTACATGTAGACTGATAATATAAGGGCAGTGATAGTGACCACCGCGTGGATGATTAGTATAAATGATTATATACTGATAAGCCTTTCTCCTTTTAGATCATCTTTGTATAGACTATAGAGTCAAAAGAGTTCTGGATTTGTCCCAGATTTCTTTTTCCCCATGCTTATCTGCAATTACAGTACAAGGCAAAGGCCAGAACTTTCATAGAAGGAAAATGACAAACCTTGACTTTTGTGAAGAATTTTTAGGCCCATTACCTCACTATAAATCCACTCTCTATCATTTCAATTCATTCTGAAGACTTTCTGGGTTTACAAGATTACTTAACTGCAGAATTCATTCCTTGAAATTCTTGGCCAATCCCATCTCCAAGTGCTCCATATTCTAAACAAAAATATAACACCCCAAGCATGCTTCCAATCGAATGGTTCCATGCCTTAACGGCAAAACTAAATAATTGATTAAAAATTCATTAATCTCCTTGCCATACAGGTATGCAGTTGTCCTATAACGACACGAATCGAATAATCTAACACTAATACTGAGCTTAAAATTACCATGAAGTGATCAATGGGCATCAAACTCTGTCAACATGTCCATATCATCACCAATAGATTATCAATTCTTTCTCTATTCAAAACATCATTTTCATGAGAAGAGACTCATAAACTATGCTTAAAAATAAGCCTGGCTGTCTCTTTTGTTGGTTTTATCCTTGGGGCTCCTTTGCTGATGGCAATAAGCTTTTGGCTTGAACACAGTCATAAAGCAGTTGCAGCATACCACCATCCAAATGCTGCCTCCATAGATCATATTCTATTAGGCATCATATTCTATTTGGTATTATTATATCATAACCAAGAAAAATTAAATGAAGAAGAACACCAATGATGCAGGAATGTTTCTGTCTTTATGTTGTTGTGTGGATGTTTGCTTCATCAAAAACATCGATCTTCATCGATGAAACCGAGCAATTCTTTTGGTTTTTTATGTGTATCTTATGATGCAGAAAAGAATATTAGAGCTAGTACTACAGCAGTTGAATAAATATCTCTTGACTGCAGTTTCATAACTTAGCCTATGTTTGATATTCTAAATTCTGTCTCTTTGTTGTTTTTCATTGATCTTAAGCTTATGGAAACTGAAAACATTAAAAAATATAACAAGGGCAGCCCTAGATAGAGTGCTTAGCTTGATTGATCCTCCTGAAAATGGTTTTTGGTTATGGTTTTCATTTAATAATACGACCCGTGACGTCATTAGTAGATTAATGAACTTAGGAACTTAGTAGTATTATCATTAATTAATGTCATTACTAAATAAAAAATGTGAATGTATTAGCTAATGACACTGAGTTGTTTGGTTGTGATGGATCATTTGAATCAAATGAGACAAAAAAGGGGTTCGGCACCGATCGATAAGCTTGATTAATTTGCATATAGAATTGATTACCTACTAACACATATATAAGTTGGAGTTAATATTGATTTTGGGAGGTATGGTTAGTTGAATTTATGTATAGTGGGACTTGGTTGTTGAAGGTTTGCTTTTGAACTTTGTAAGAAGTAAAATTAAAGGAAAGTGCAGAGATGGCTGAATAAAGTTTAGTGCATTAATTCCATTAATTACCATGATATATATGAGAATATCAAGTTGATTATATTCCAAAACCAAGCTTTTTGTGGCAATTTTTCTTGGGTTAGAAAGATTAATTAAGTTAAATTGGGTGGGATAGTTGTCCAATTTGTCCTATTATTGAGATGAGTTGGACCCACTATGAAAAAATTAAGTTCATTAATTACCAACTATTAAATTATGGTCTTTATTTTATCATTATTACATTTATTGAGATGTGTTGTCTTTGGACTCTTCAAACAATACACACCTAGGTATATGTGTAAAAACATAAAAAAAATAAAATAAAATAATAATGATAATATTAAAAAAGTTTTAAAATGTACAAAAAATTATTCTAATTAACATATTTTTAGAAAATTAATTTTTTTTTTTCACTCCTTAATTTTAAAAAGAACTATAATTATAGGCTTAGTGCATCAAAAACGATAGTTAAGGTATTGTTTGGATATACTTTTATTTTTACTATTATTAAAGATAAAAGTAAAAAAAATTACAATATTCAAAATATTATTTAGATTTGTAATTTTAATTTTAGAAAAAAGAGTTGAAAAATAAAAATGAACACAACAATACCCAAAATTTTCAAATACATAGAAAAAAATGAAAGCAATTATTATATTCAGTAGCCAACAAAGCTAGGGGCATATGCCAAGCAGTTGTCTCTAATGACCATTGTAGGTGTATTCATACATATATAATATAAAGCCAAAGAAGACCAAGTTCCAATGCTGTTCTCCTGGCAACAATAGTTTCTCTTCTCCCCCAGAAATGAAGGAGAATTCCCTGGTTTTTGTCTTCCTCCAGTGAGAGCAGATTCCTGATTTTGTGTTCACCAAAAAACAAACCCCTCCTTTTGGTGGTCACCCACGACAAGGAGGACAGAAACCTAATAGAGTTTGAAAAGGAAAAAAAGACAAACACTCCCAAATGTCAAATATCACAGGAGATGATGGGAGCTTCTCTTCAGGAAACACTGGAGAAGAAGTTCAGCAGCAGCAGCAGCAGCAACAGCCTCAAAATCACCTCCATGGCTCAGGCTTGGGGCCTAATTCAAGTACTGTAACTAACAGCAATGGCTCAAGCTCATCCCAGCAGCAGCAGCAGCAGCAACAACAACAACCCATTAAGAAGAAAAGAAATCTACCAGGAACTCCAGGCAAATCCAAGCGCCCCATGAACTCAATTATGTTTTTCTTTTTTCTAGTACCAAAAATCTCTTGTTTTAATGAATTACTTTTCTGTCAATTTTGATTATTTTCAAAACAGTATGCAGGTTTGTGATTACGATTATTAAGTCTGCATGTCATGTCTGGTTGGTTAACTTTGATTTGATTCAGAACAACCGCTAAATTAGGAAGATGAATTTTTTTCAACTTATTTCCTCTCTTTTCCTTTAGAAAAAGAGAAGTAAAGTTGATGGGGTTTTTGAAAAGAAAGTTTTCTTTTTGGAGAGTTCAATTATTGGATTGAGATTGCAATAATTGCTGGTGACTGTTGGCTGGATCTCACTTTTCTTCTCTCTTTTTGTTTCAAACTGTTTCAGATATGGAGAGTGATCCTGATTAGTTAACATACTCACAATTCATAGAATATTACTGAATTCCACTCTTCATTCTTTTTTGAATCCTCTTCTGGTCATATTTCATGATCTATATAATCTCAGGAAGATGCTTCTAATTATTCAATTTTATGTGAATCAGACCCCAATGCTGAAGTTATTGCTTTATCACCCACAACACTGATGGCAACAAACAGATTTGTATGTGAGATATGCAACAAGGGGTTCCAAAGGGACCAAAACCTTCAGTTGCATCGGAGAGGTCATAATCTGCCATGGAAGCTGAGGCAAAGAACAACCAACGAGATCAGGAAAAGAGTCTACATATGCCCCGAGCCATCGTGTGTCCACCACAACCCGGCTCGAGCGCTAGGAGATCTTACAGGAATCAAGAAGCATTACAGCAGGAAGCATGGAGAGAAAAAATGGAAATGTGACAAGTGCTCCAAGAAGTATGCCGTTCAATCCGACTGGAAGGCTCATTCAAAGACCTGTGGTACTAGGGAATACAAATGTGACTGTGGTACCATCTTCTCCAGGTTCGATACCAATCTCCTTCTACTTTTTAAAAAATATATATATACATATAAATTGGATCTGCATGAATGATATCGAATCACGAATTAGTAAATTATGTTTGAATATGGTGTGTCAAATGGTAGTTTAAGTACATATAAACGCATCATTTTAATCAATCCCTAAGTTTCTAGGGCCTGTCACCCATGTTTGTTTATTGGGAAAATTGACATAGGTTTGTTTTTGTGTTGTTTATGAGCTGTTTTTTCGGGTTTTGGTTAGGGTTTTTTATTAGGAAATTGTTTTATTTTCAGATTGTTCCTTGAATCACTCCTCCAACATACTCAGTGATGTAAAGTTTTGTGAAAAAACAAGAGAATCTACATTCTATTTCTGGTCAGATAAGCAAATCTTCAGAACTGCTGAAAAGTGGCATTACAATATGCATTATTGCAGAATTGAAATGGCCCACAAACTGATAGACTCTTTTGCATATACCTTTTGATATATTTTGCTCTTTCTTCAAATCTCTCTCCCTTGCCCTCATCCTAACCTAATGAATTAAACTTTACTGCTTCATTTTTGTGCAGAAGAGACAGCTTTATCACCCACAGGGCTTTCTGTGATGCATTGGCTGAAGAAAACAACAAAGTAAACCAGGGACTAATGGCTAACATGGGATCAAACTTACAAAGCCAAATGCCTGAGCTCATGTCCTCCATGCCCTTGAACAGCAACTCCAGCCCATCAGTTGGGATATCCGAATTCAACAGCTATGACCCCAAAAACCCACTCAAATCCCTCCCTCAAGACCTTGTGCCCATGCCCTTCAAGTCCCCAAACATGTCAGGAGGCATGTTCTCAAGCAGTTCAGGCACCCTCTTTGGTGGCCCAAGAAGCATATCTTCCTCCTCTTCTGGCCTTCAGCTAAGCTCTAACAGCTCATCCGGCTTCAACTACCTCCAAGACGGTAAAAATGGCACTCAACTATCAGGTTCAGCCAACATGTCCGCCACCGCCTTGCTGCAGAAAGCAGCCCAGATGGGTGCAACTGCAAGCAACAGTATCAACTCCCCCATGATGCAGAAGAGCTTTGTTAGTAGCATGGCAGCACCAGAGCTCTCTTCGATTCGACCATCCCCTTATGTCACAATTCAGCAGCAAACCAACTCATATGATCATCACTTCCAATCTCAGCCTGATCAATCACCTCTAGTTGGGATTAATGGTGGAGGCCTCCCGAGCCAGTTCTTGCAAAAGGGCCCCCCAGAAATCACACCATTGTTTCAAACTGTTTCCGGATCGGCATCAATGAACAATGATATTGGCATGTTTGGTAATGTGTTCATAGGTGGTGATCAAAACTCTCCATTCTTGAAGAACATGGAAAATGAGGATAGTAGTAGTACTTCTAGCCTTGCACAGGGAAGAACAGTGATGGCCCGGAGTGCCACAGGCCCATCAAGGTTCGGAGGGAATGGTGAAGGCAAAGATGTGACAACGCTCGATTTATTGGGGGTTGGAGGATCTAGGCCAGTGAATTTACAAGAGCAGCAGCAGAGGCTGGAGTTGGAGGCAATGAGTCAGCACAGAATGCAAGCGATGACTACTTTCCAGCAACAGCTCTCACATGGGGAACCAGCTATTGAACAAGGCCTATATGGGATTTATGAGTAGCATGGAGCATTGAGTCCATGAAAGAACCCAAAAAATTTCTAGGTAAGGAGCTGGGCCATGATATTGATGGGCCAAGGGTTTGTTTAGGCCCAGGTCCAATGACATCAGCCCTATATTTCCAACCCAAGTGGTTCTTACTCATCATGATCTAATGAGGTAGCTTAGCTCCCAATGTATAACCTTGAATAAACATGTTAGTGACTGCATTTTGTTGAAAAATTTACCTTCGGTAATTGTGATTTCATGCATTTTTAGGGTATGTTTTTTATTAGGAGTAGGAATGAAATAAGATGGAAACGAAGGTGAATCATAATGTTGGGTCGAAAAGATGAATCAAAATTCTAGTAAAATTAAGATTTAATTTTCATACTAATGAATTTTTTATTCTTATCTTCATTTTAGAATACAACCCGAATGTATTAATAAACACACCACTCTATCAACTGCTTTAGTATCTTCATCAACCCCCTCTTGAAGCCTTTTCTTCATCAATTTTCTTTGCATTTTCACTCTCATTCTTGCCATAAGTCAATCCATCTTATAGTTCTTAAGAAACAATGTCTCTTGTACTATGCACTGATATTGGTAACACCACCATCTCCTCCCTTATGAACACCTTCAATCTTTTAAGGGTCTCCAACGGGCCGGGCTGGGCCCTTGATAAATCTAAGGCCCGTGGCCCAGCTCGTGGGCCCTCAAGTTGGGCGGGCTGGGCGGGCGGGCTAGCTGGGAAGTCTGGGCAGGCTTTGGGTAAAAATTAAAATGCTTTTGAGTTTTGAAGGGAAGGGGCCTTCCCTTATGGATCCATAAGCATTCAAGGAGAGCTAGCCACCAACTGAGCTGACCCTCTTTTGTGTAACTATTTTGCATTAGTTATATATATATATTAAAAATACTGTATGATTTTTGAAAAAAAATAAAAGTGAGTTAGCTGTTCAACGGTCACATGACTGTTGAACATGCCACTCATAATTCATAAATATAAAATATATGACCGTTGAACGGTCTTGGCATTTAAAAAAAAAAAAAATTATATCCTAATATTTAAATCCCTATAAATATTAAATACCCTCAATTTTTTTCTATTCTCTCAACTCTTAAGCTCTCTCCCATTCCACAATATTTCTAATTATTGCATTTTATCTCAAATTATTCAATATTATTGGTAGTGAAAAACAAGTATTGGTGGTTCAAAGAGTTCAAATTTGAAGGAATTTATGCTTTGGTTCTCCAATTTAGTAACATACTTCACCTTTTCTTTTATTTATTTGTTACATTTTAATTTTACATTTATTATTTTTAGTATAATATTTTATTAATAATTATAATTATGACAAGTGGTTCTTGTTCTTCATCTAATGATTGACAAATAAGTAGGTGACAACCTAGTTGAGATGTATTTATTTTGTAGTGATGTAAACTTTTCCCACATTTTCAAATATAATGTATACATTCAATGAATAAAATAGTTAGCAATAAATATTTTTATTAATGTAGCCTTTTCTATTTCTTGAATATTTTATATATATATATATATATTTTTAAGTGGCAGGCCAGCCCACCGGGTCGGGCCTAAATTGGGGCCTATGGCCCGGCCCATCCAGAAATGGGCTTGGGCCGGGCCATGGGCCGCGGGCTTTTTGGAGACCCTTACAATCTTTCAATCAACAATATTTCTTTAAAGGCTTTTAATCATAACTCATGTCGATGTACCCATCTTATGATACAATGGAACACATAAAGCTGACCCAAAAAAAAACATTTTAACAAGAATCACATGAAAACATTTTTATTTTTAGTTTTGAAAAAAATATTAATTCTTTTCCCTTCTCATATATGGCAGTGAATTCTTAACAATTTTCTTACAAAGATTATTAAATCCCTTTGTAAAGAGATAAATATAAGATGTTGTGGTTGGTGTTCCTAAAGTTGAAGTGAGAAAGGTGTAGAGGATACGATGCCCAAAAAAAATCTGATTTTTCCCATCTTGGTGGAATGACGTTAGGAAATGATTGACTTTTCATAATTTATTACATCAAAATACAATTTATAACCTCATTCACTGTTTTAGAGTTACTTATACCCGATCAAAAATTATTTTAGTACAAACTATCATAGTATAGTGGTTTTTAGGTGTCATCTTGGCAATTAAGGCTTGAATGGGGAGAAAATAAATTATTGTGATAAAGTAAAATTGGGTTGGCAATTTGTGATGAAAAATAAAAATAACAATAATTTCAAATGGGAAAGAATAATAAAATGTATAACAAAGAGAAAATTAATAAAGAAAATAAACTCTCAAAGTTAGGATTTTTTAGAAAATAATTTATATAATGACAAGATCTATTTTTCATCAAGTTAAATTAAAAACCTAAATTATCATCTAAACTAATTTTTTATTTAACTTTAAGTCTAGATCCAATTTTTCTTCAAATTAAGTCATTTAATCCGAAAAATCAATTTAAACCATATATGCAATTCATTTTAAATCATCTTCCAATTATTTATACAATGTAACTATTCAATTTCATTAAATCTAATTTTAAAATTTTAATGAATCTACCTAGTTTGCAATGTAATAATCATTCAAAATAATTTTTTAAAATAAAATTTTCAAAATTCAATTAATCAATCAATTTGATCAAATTATTGTGACAATTAAAATTCATTTCTCTAATTCAATATAGATATTGCTTTTACATCCTCATTCCTCCGATAAAAAAACATTGAGTCTTGCTAAATTTAAAATTTATTTGACTAATTAAAAAATTTATAAAAATATGATATAGGTAAATAATAAACAAATCAAGTCATTTAAAATAAATTTTGAGTTATGATTTTTCAATATTATTCAATTTAATTTTGTTTTACTAGTTAAATGGGTTTTTGAATTTCAAATTATTTTTTAAATTTAATAAAATTCATGTATTAAATATAATTTGATTTGAAATTTATTTACTTGATAAAAATTTTTAAAGAAATTTAGAGAGAGAAAAAAAAGCACATATAATTTGAATGAAAATCATATTCCAAGATTTTTTTATATTTTTTTTGCATTTATATTAGAGCATCGAGAAAAAAAAAAAGATATCATATTCAATTTTATTTTATTTTTATAATTTTTTAAGATTTCTCTACGTTTTTATTTTATTTTTAAAAAAATAGTGGAAATAATTTATACTTTATTGAGTTTATTCTTTAAAAATAATTCTTAATTTCAATTTATTTTTAAAAATTAGAAATAAAAGACGATGCTCAACGTGGTTATAAATTTTTAAAAACAGATTTCTTAAGACCACAAGACACGTAGGCTTTGCTATTCTATATACTATATCAACGAAAACGGCGTGACGGTGTCGCGTCGTTTTTTACTGCTGTGAGCCTTTATTAAGGGCCAGTTTCGTAATTCAGCACACCCATTGGGAATGCGCAGACAAGAAACCCTAACCCTAATTCTCAGTGGTTTCCACTATATTATATATACATGGCTCAAACGCAACTCTCTGTATATAGCTCTAAAGAAGATCTACTTCCGTGCCTCTCTGTAAATAGCTCTATGCCTCTCTAGCTCTCAGTCTCTATGGTATGTACGGTGATATATCTTTGTGTTTGATTGTTGAGGATTGAGAATGGGGGCTGTGATGTTGAAAATCTACCTATTTTCTGAGGGAATCTATCCCTTATGATTATAAAACACCAATGGATCCTTCTGAGCCTCTGTTCTTTCTTTTTTCTTCTTCTTTTTTTTTTGTTTTTTCCTTTTTGTTTTCTGGTTATATTTTTCTCCCGAAGATTTTCTTTTTAGGTTTTATTTCAATAGATGCTTTCCAGAGCATTGAAATGATGATATCGAATGCGGAAACCATGATGTCGACTTAATAAATCAGACTACAATTATCTGATCGATGCTGCTATCATTTTCATTTTTGTTTTTCTTGGTTTTTCATCCTGATCCTTTTCTTTAAAGTATTTCTCCTCTTGCAAAATTGTGTTCGATGCAGAAATCTTCGTTGGAAAGGAAGGAAAATGTGAAAAGCCAGGAGGTTCTCTCTATTTTATCTTCTGTTTTTTCAGAATTTCTCTCTGAAAATTGTTCTTTTGTATCGATTTTAAGGTTTTTTTTGTTTTAATTGGATTCTTGAACTTCTTTAGTTCTTGATTTATATTTCTTCTTGTGATGTGTCTTCGTCGGAAAGGAAGGAAAATGTGAAAAACCAGGAGTTCTCTCTATTTATCTTCTGTTGTTTCAGAATTTCTCTCTGAACATTGTTCTTTTGTATCGATTTTAAGGTTTTTTTTTTGTTTTAATTGGATTCTTGAACTTCTTAGTTCTTGATTTATATTTCTTCTTGTGATGTATCTTCGTCGGAAAGGAAGGAAAATGTGAAAAACCAGGAGGTTCTCTCTATTTATCTTCTGTTTTTTCAGAATTTCTCTCTAAAAATTGTTCTTTTGTATCGATTTTAAGGTTTTTTTGTTTTAATTGGATTCTTGAACTTCTTTAGTTCTTGATTTATATTTCTTCTTCTGATGTATCTTCGTCGGAAAGGAAGGAAAATGTGAAAAACCAGGAGTTCTCTCTATTTAATTTATCTTCTGTTTTTTCAGAATTTGTCTCTGAAAATTGTTCTTTTGTATCGATTTTAAGGTTTTTTTGTTTTAATTGGATTCTTGAACTTCTTTAGTTCTTGATTTATATTTCTTCTTCCGATGTTCTTGATTTATTATTTCAGTGGTCATTTCTTGCCCACATGGGAAAGGGTAGAATATCCCCATGGTTGATCACAAATCTTATGCCAGTGGAACTCAAAAGTCAGATCTATCTTACCTTCAATTCATCTTCATATAATTTCATAACAAAATGTTAGACGGATTGGCACGATCGAATTGGTTGAGGAAAAGGAAACTCAAAACAACCAAGCACTCGTCCCTAAAAAGAGAACAACCATTAGGTTGCTGGGGCAAACACACGTCTATAGAGCTGAACACCCTGTAGCTTTACCACTCTACCTAGTAATGAACAATGGGGTGAGGGGATAAGTGAACGGAACCAATCGAAGAATCGCTTAACTAAATGATCCATTCATACTTGATTCATTATGTTCAAGGATGTATGGGAGCAATAAGAAGTGTAAATCACACATGGGAAGCCAAGAAATAGCCTGCAGTGCAACAACTAGAACTCGTGCAATAATTTGACTAGCAACTCTTGAAGAGGCCATAAACCACGTGAATCACTGTGGCACGCCCGATCTTTACTCGATGGATAGTGTCTATCCTCTTTCAATCAACAATATGATAAAAAGGGGGAGAAAGAAAAGAAAGAGAGAAAAAAAGTCTTTATTTAAGAAGCTTTTCTCCTTAAATGGGATTAATGAAGATCCAGAAGAACAAGTCTAGGCTTTTGAAAATATGAAGGAAGATATAAAAGGTAAAATTTGAACAATCTAATTGGCATGCTCATTCTAACTCTCCTACTTAGAGCATAAGGAGATTCTTGGATGGGGAGGAACAACAATCAACATCTATTAAACAATACCAAGAACAAAGAAAAATCAAGAGAAACCAGTGATGATGGCCATGAATGCTACCCTTGAGGAGTCGAAGTTGGAAGAGAAGCGGATCTAAGGAGCCTCTAGCAATTTAAGAGCCAATAAAAATGAGTAAATGTCCCTTGCAACAAAGGGACATGAATAGGATCTACACTCTACTTTCTTGAAAGCTCCATAAGGTATGAATTATTTTCCAAGAAGATCTTAATGTAAGGTGTTAATTATTTTGGTGTTCACAAAGTCACAATTCCTTTCGAAGAAATTAGATAAGGTCTTTAGCAAATAGTAGTCCTCAAAGGGTGCTATTCCAAACAAAATAGAGAAAGCCCTTCACTAAATAAAAAAAAAAGGAAGAAAAATGAAGCGGTCATATTTGACCTCAACTTTAATTCCTAGGTATTATCCTATTGCATGCAATGCCTTGATGACCCTTGTCAATTAGTCATCTTCCCTTATCTAAATTGAGACATTTTCAATATCCAAGTCTTTAATTTGTGTTCTTTTATTGATTTGAGGTTCCCTAACAACTTATTCCATTATAAGAAGTCAATATCGTAATATAACTTATATGGTCTACTTTTGTCTCCCATTCGTTTTCACATGGTTGTTAAGTGGACCGACAATTGTTTTTTTTAGGTTATTCCTTAATTCCCTTATGACAACATCAGATAGAATGGAATGTGTTGATGACCATCTTCTTGTCCTTATGCATCATCTTCTCCCTATTGTAGGGAACCCCCCAAACGTCCACGTGGCAACCCCGCGTAGCATTCCCCCATGCGACACGTGGCACGCCAGCTCTCAATCCGGGTCCCCCCAGGCACTCTCAAATCCTTTACCCGGACGGTGCTCTCCCTTATCCGGATACGTTGTCCGGACCATTGGCCGTAAAACGCATGCCATGCTGAGTCACCTCAGACAGCTTGTCACAACCCACATTTTGTCGCCTGCAAAGCGAAAAGACAGGAATGATGACAAGTCATCTTCCACAATTTCTGACAGCCGCCTGCAGAATGATGATGATTCTGCCATCACCTCAGGGCTATCATGACAAGCCAAAAAGTCGTCCCACCATTAAAGGGGGGCAGAACTTCTGACACTATAAAAGGACCTTCACGAAAAAAGGAAAGTAAGTTATTCCACTCAGAAAAAAGGGTAGCAAATTGATCCCTTGAGCAATGGCTAACAAAACCATCGGAGGGTGTGTCCGGACATCCTGTTCGAACATCTTTTCCAGGGTTGGCTGAGGTAGGAACCATCCTCGGTTGAAAGCAAGCGTCCATTTGGCAGCCGCGAGGGTCCCTGGGACGCAAGGCATCAACATTGGCGCCGTCTGTGGGAACCCTTGCTCCGTCAACAGCCAAGATGTCCACACCTTCCAGGAGCCACTTATCGGCTAAAGGAGACGAAGGCTATTTCGAATGGCGTGAAACCATGGAAATGCGACAGTTGGAGAGCAAGCGACAAATGCAGGCTCTTTTCTAGGAAACAACCAGACTGAGAGAAGAAAACGTTGTGTTACGTATCCAGGCTTCGCCATCGGGGCCTTCTCGTGACCAACGCTCAAGAGGCCAGGGGGCAAACTTGAGGCCTGATCCAGAATCGATATATTTCGGGACTGCGGGAGTCATCCCTGATGTGCGCAATAATCGATCTCAGGAACGACCCACGCCCATGTACTAAGCTCCCCAAGATGAAAGCTCAAACTCTACTCGTCTCTCATCAAAGAGACAACGCGATAAAAGACCCCAGTTGTCGGACGCGATGCGCGCAAGACTAGGCCCACAGGAGCCTGGAAAGACAAGGCTGCCAGTGGCCACAACCTGGGAAACGTACCCTGACCCCTCGGTCGTACCCATTGTTTAGAACAACCCCCACATCAAGTGGTACGACAAGCCATAATGAACTCTTCAAATGAACCACCCTCTAGCTTCATTAGCGAAAGACTGGATGACATGCTCTCCACGCCTTTTTGCTCGCATATTATCCATTATGACCCCCCAAGGGGATTCCTCGTGCCAAAATTTTCCGCATATGATGGGTCTAACGACCCCTTCGACCATATCATGCATTATCGACAGCTCATGACTCTCAACATAGGAAACGACGCGTTGCTATGCAAGGTGTTCCCCGCCAGCCTACAAGGTCAGGCTCTCTCATGGTTTCACCAATTACCCCCGAACTCTGTTGATAACTTCAAGGACCTATCAAAAGCTTTTGTGGGGCAATACTTGTGCTCCGCTCGGCATAAACAGAACATCAGCACCCTACAAAACATAAAAATGCAGGAGAATGAGTCTTTAAGAGAATTCGTGAAACGGTTTGGTCAGGTTGTGTTACAAGTGGAGGCTTACAACATGAATGTTGTCCTCCAAATCTTCAAACGAAGCATATGCCCAGGCACTCCATTCTTTGAATCACTCGTTAAAAAGCCTCCCACAACAATGGATGACTTGTTCCGGCGCACGAGCAAATACTCAATGCTGGAAGATGATGTGTGTGCGGCCACCCAACAAATTTTGGTTGCCGGACAGACTTCTAGAAGCGACGCGGAAAGGAGTTCCAAACTTCCGGATCGGCCAAGGCCGTCTGGTCGAAGGCAGGAGGAGCAAAGTCGTCCAGAACTGCCACCACTCACGCCCCTTTCCATATCGTATGAAAAGCTCCTCCCTATGATCCAAGACCTATCTGACTTCAGGTGGCTCGGACCCATCAGAACGGACCCATCCAAGAGAGACCATAGTAAGAAGTGTGCTTACCATAAAGAACATGGTCACACTATAGAGCGATGCAGGAGCCTCCATTATTTGGTAGAAAGGCTCATAAAAGCAGACCATTTGAAGCAATACCTCCGCTCAGAAGCCAGAGTTGGAGATATTCCCCGAAACCGCGACTCTAGGACCCTAGTCACCCCCAAAGCCATCATTAATTACATCTACGGAGGACAACTGGATGAGGAGTACAACTCCAAACGAAAGAGGTAGAGGTTGTTGCGAGCAGCATTGGTCCGTGAGCGCGTCAATTCCATCCGACCCGAGATAACTGGCGGGGGCCCCCGACCCATAGATGGGAC
This sequence comes from Vitis vinifera, assembly GCF_030704535.1. Taxonomy (NCBI): domain Eukaryota; kingdom Viridiplantae; phylum Streptophyta; class Magnoliopsida; order Vitales; family Vitaceae; genus Vitis; species Vitis vinifera. The sequence continues at coordinate 2,993,366 of NC_081811.1, read as the reverse complement.
AATCGTTTTCCCCCCAGTAGATCCCACACGAATACTACAACCACATCGTGACGCCCTCATTCTATCCTTAGGGATGAGAAACTTTGATATGAGATGTATCCTAGTCGACCCAGGCAGTTCGACCGATCTTTTACAGGTGTCAGTAGTTAGTCAGATGGGACGCGAGCTATCTGGCCTTGAAAATCCTGGGCGGATCTTGTCCGGATTCAATGGAGCGGCAACTACCTCCCTGGGAGACATTGTGCTGCCGGTCCAAGTAGGGCCCAGTCACTCTCAATGTGCAATTTTTGGTGGTACAAGATTTGTCCCCCTTCAATGCTATCTTGGGGCGCACGTGGCTGCACTATATGAAATTCATCCCTTCTACGTACCATCAAATGGTAAGCTTTCTCACTGAAGTGGGCAAATCGATCTATACGGCAGTCAGTTGGCCGCTCGTTAGTGCTATCAGATAGCGCAAGAGGTTGGGTCCAGCAAAAAGGGTGAGCCCCTCCCCGAACCCTTCAACGCATCTGACCAATAGCAATTACTGAATCTGACGGACAAAGATCCCCCGGCAACGGACCCCTTACGAACAATCCAGATCTCAGAAGAAAGCACTCACCTCACACATATCAGCTCCCTCTTGACACCCGAGGAGACACGAGACATCCAAGACACCCTCCGACAAAGTCACGACATCTTTGCATGGGTGCATTCTGACATGAAGCGAATCCACCCCTCAATCGCCTCCCATAAGCTTAACGTCATGTCGTTCGCAAGACCTGTCCTGCAGAAGGTTAGGCGTTTTCACCCAGACAGACAAAAAATTATCCGAGATGAGATTGACAAATTGTTGGAAGCCATATTTATTAGAGAAGTGGAGTATCCAGATTGGTTGGCAAATGTAGTAGTGGTCCCCAAAAAGGAAGGAAAATGACGGGTGTGTGTCAATTACACCAATCTCAACAATGCGTGCCCAAAAGACAGTTTCCCTCTGCCGCGGATAGACCAGATCGTAGACTCCATCGTCGGACAAGGAATGTTCTCCTTTTTGGACGCCTTCTCCGGATACCACCAAATCCCCATGGCCCCGGCCGACGAGAAAAAGACAGCCTTTATAACACCGCATAGGCTTTATTGTTATAAAGTCATGTCATTCGGACTCAAAAATGTTGGTGCCACCTATTAGAGACTGATGACGAAAATCTTCAAACCTCTAGTTGGCCGCACAGTGGAGGTGTACATTGATGATATAGTGGTTAAGAGTAAAACCCGAGGTGAACATGCGTTTCATTTGCAGGAAGTCTTTCACCTACTAAGGAAGTACGACATGAAGTTGAATCCATCCAAATGCACTTTTGGCATAAGTGCTGGGAAATTCCTGGGATTCATGGTCAGCCAAAGAGGGATGGAGGTCAGCCCGGATCAAGTTAAGGCAGTCATGGAAACACCACCCCCCAAGAGCAAAAAGGAATTACAACGCCTCACAAGCAAGTTTGTTGCACTAGGACGCTTCATAGCCCGGTTCACTGATGAATTGCGACCCTTCTTCTTGGCGATACGAAAAACCGGTACAACTGTATGGACGGACAGCTGCGAAAGCGCTTTCGAGAAAATCAAACACTACCTCATGCAACCACCCATTCTGAGCAGCCCCCTCCCTGGAGAAAAATTGTATATGTATCTGGCTGTGTCAGAGTGGGCAATTAGCATTGTTCTGTTCCGCTGCCCCACGCACAAGGAGCAGAAACCTATTTATTATGTTAGCAGGGCATTGGCTGACATAGAAACAAGGTACTCAAAGATGGAGCAAACGGCTTTAGCCCTTCAAAGTGCCACCCAGAAACTCCGCCCTTACTTTCAAGGCCACCCGGTGGTCGTACTCATCGACCAAGCCCTTCGCAACATCCTGCACAAGCCGGACTTGACCGGAAGAATGCTTCAATGGGTCATAGAGTTGAATGAGTATGAGATTGAATACCAACCGAGATTGTCTATGAAATGGCAGGTAATGACTGACTTTGTGGTAGAATACTCCCAAAAACCTGCTCAAGACAAAGAACCATGCAAAGAAGGATGGTGGACCTTGCGGGTTGATGGAGTCTCTCGATCATCAGGATCTGGAGTAGGGCTTCTGCTGCACTCCCCAATGGGGGAACAGCTGAAGCAAGCTATCCAGCTTGGATTCCCCGCGTTGAACAATGAAATAGAGTACGAAGTCATCCTTACCTTGCCCTAGCGCTATCTGTCTCCAAGCTCCGAATCTACAATGATTCCCAACTTGTGGTAAGACACGTGCAGGAGGAATACAAAGCCAATGATGAACGCATGACGCGATATCTGACCAAAGTAAGGGACACCCTACAGTGGTTCGACCAATGGACAATTGAAAAAATTCCACGAACCGATAACGTACGTGTCGACGCCCTGGCAGGGATAGTTGCTTCCCTGCCCATCAAAGAAGCCATATTATTGCCCATACACGTGCAAACTAATCCCTCCATCACATAAGCATCCACTTACAATACTATTGAGGAGAGCCAAGGAGACGACCAGGAGTGAACGGAAGTCATAACAAGGTACCTCTGGACAGGCTCTCTACCCGATGAGCCCAAGCAGGCGCAAAAGATCCGGGTACAAGCTGCCCGTTTCACCATAATCGATGAGCACATTTACAAGAGATCATTCACAGGCCCCTACCTCAAGTGCCTAGACCGCTCGCAAGCCCTATACGTGTTAGCTGAGTTACATGAGGGCGTGTGTGGCAATCACTCCGAATGACGATCTTTGGCGCACTGGGCCCACTCGCAATGATATTATTGGCATACTATGAAGAAAGATGCGATGGCTTATGTCAAGAAGTGTGACAAGTGCCAGAGGCATGCCCTCATACAGCATGCGTCATTTGAGATATTGAAGCCAATCTCTAGCCCCTAGCCTTTTGCACAATGGAAGATGGACATAGTAGGACCTCTACCAGCCGCAACTGCCCAGAAGAAATTCCTACTCGTCGCCACAGATTACTTCAATAAATGGGTAGAAGCAGAAGCATATGCTAGCATCAATGACAAAGATGTCACCAAATTCGTGTGGAAGAACATCATTTGCCACTTTGGAATCCCTCAAGCCATTATAGCGGATAACGGCCCGCAGTTTGACAGCATCACTTTCCGAAATTTCTGCTCGGAGCTCAACATCCGGAATTTGTACTCCACACCACGTTATCCTCAAAGCAATGGACAAGCAGAGGCAACAAACAAAACCCTAGTGACCGCCTTGAAGAAGAGGCTCGAGCAAGCCAAATGGAAGTGGATAGAAGAACTACCCGGCGTCCTATCGGCCTATCGAACCACACTCGGGCGGCCGACTGAAAACACTCCATTCGCCCTTGCATACGGTAATGCAGTCATCCCTACAAAAATAGGACTACCTACTATCCGGATTGAGGCAGAACGGCAAGGTGATGCAAATATGGAACTGGGAAGGAATCTGGACTGGGCGGACAAGGTGAGAGAGAGCGCGTCCATTCGGATGGCCGACTACCAACAGAGGGCGGCCGCTCACTATAACTGTAAGACGCGACCCAGGGTCTTCAAAATCGGAACGCTGGTCCTCAGAAAGGTTTTCTAAAATACCGCTGAAAGAAGAGCCGGGAAGTTCCAAGCGGATTGGGAAGGCCTTTACATTATGTCCAAGACAAGTGAAAGCGGAGCCTATCATCTACAAAAACTAGACGGAACCCCGCTGCTCCGTCCATGGAATGTATCTAATCTTAGGCAATATTATCAGTGAAAAGAAACGAGGAGTGAACAAAAGCAAGAGAAATGTAATATATTCATGAATGATTGAGAAATTGTCTTTACAGAATCAGTCGCCCCATACGCAGCAAAACAAAGAAGAAAACTATAAAGACTGCACAAAAGGACTCTCAGCAAGACGGACCCCTGGGTGCCGCATCCTCCTCATCAGAGGGAAGAGAAGGAATATCATGCATGATTCCGTTTTTCTTCAGACAACAGCGGTAGCTGAAGAAATACATCTCGTCTGCCTGCCACTGGTATTCAATCTCCATCTCATGCTTCTGAGTGGCGAACCCGGCCTCCATCTCCTCCTTCTAAGCCGCCAAACTAGCCTGCAAAGTCTCTGTCTCCTTCTTCTGAGCTACAAGGCTAGCCCGGAGTTCATCCATCTCCTTCTTCAACTGGAGATTCTCCTGCTCCACTTCATCGACTTGACCCTCCAAGGCTTCCTTTTCCTTCTTTAGTGTGTCCGCCTCAGCTCGGACAACCCATTTCTCCTCTTCAGCACGGCTCAGTTGCTCCACCCCATCCGCCACAGCTTTCCAAGCAGCAGCCAATTCGGCCTCTACCTTCTCCAAGCGTGAGTGCAGCTCCTCAATACCACGCAGATGGTGGGAGATAAATGCACGCATGACCTCCGCCACTTCCAGCCGTTTGAAAAGCTGCTCGCGTGTGCGCATCATATAGGGGATGTCGGCTACAACCTGAGCAAAACAACAACAAAACAATAGATAATGTTATGCGAAGAAGTAACAACTGCTAAGGAAGAAGAGAAAAATAGCAAAGAAGTAATTACCACTTCTACAGTCTCAGGGATCGTCCACTTCTGCAAATGTTGAATGCAGGACACGACAGACTCAAGAGTACCAAAAGGAAGTTGCACCTTGACAAAGGCAGGAGGGTCACCACCCATGTTCACGGAGACACGTTTGGTCAGCGGGAAGAAGTCGGACATCCTTGTAGAAGGCGTCTCCGCATACGTGAAGCATGGCACCTCCTTCAACATTTCCATCAGTTCCTCCCAACTTGGAGAAACCGCGGCAGCAGGACTGCTCTTCTCGTCCGAAGCCTCCTCGTCGATCGACACATCCGGAACCCTCTCCGATCCACGAGTCTCCACTACAGCTAGGGCATCGCCGAAAGCAGTTGTATCTGATTGAGCAGCAACCGTTGAGCTAGGCCCTAGAGCGTCAGCCTAAACCATGGTCGCCGCGCCAGACACTGCAGCCTCCAGCTGGGCCGCGGCAGCTGCGCTAAGACCCGTCTCGTCCGGGCGGGTCGAACCCAACAACGGAACCTCTAACGCCTCATCCTCCCCACCTCGATCCGGGCAAACTTTCTTAGCTGATGGAAGCTCAAGATCGATGGGATCATACAGCCGTTTACGGTGTCTTCGCAAGAGCCCGACCCTGAGGTCGTTCATGTCTCTTACTTCCTCTAGCTCGTGCATGACCCTCAAGCCAACAAAATTCGGTTAAGACTGGGAAGAGCTAGGACCTGGGCGGAAAGGCTCAAGTTGCGGGGAGCCAGAGGTGTCCTCAGGCTCCGGAGCAGGGTTATACAGTCGGCTGGGTCCGGACTCGCACGACGAAGACAAAATATCAGGAGTTGGAGACACTATCCGGAGAGCCTGCGCAATGGTTTTCTTCGTCTTCTTCTTCTTCTTCTCCTTAGTGGCCAGAGGACAGGCCGCCGGGGAAGAGTCGCACCCCTTCTCACCAGGTGCTTTCTTCAATGTCCCCTCCTGCCTCTTCTCCTCTCGCTGGTCAAGGCGCTCCTGGCGCGCCTTCGTGTCAGCCTCGCGAGCCCTTTCGTAGAAGGGCAAGTCCTTCAACACAAAATGTTCCTCGGGCACTACAAATTTGGGCAATCGCCTGGGGAGAATGTTGATAACGTACGACTGATTCCGGGCAGAAAGCAGTGTCTGGTAGTACCTCTCAATAGCAGTGATCTTGAACAGCTTGTTCAAACGATCGAAAGAGGCTTTCTTCACCCACTCGACCAGGCGACCCCTCTTAAATGTACCTGTGTTGCCCACACCAAAAGAGGTTAGTCATCTGATAACAAGGAATTAAAATAACACAAAAAACTAACGCTGGACAAACTCGACAAGCTATCCTACCCGGGAGCATCAATGAACGATTTGGGGAAAACTTCATTTTCGGTTGCTCCGATAGACTGGCCCAAAGACCCTTGACTAGTACATGTCCTTTGGCTCCCCCCTTGTTCGAATCTGGAATATTAGTCACCGATTGGAGGGACGGGATATGGGCAAACAGGTTGAAGAGATCGGTCTTTCCCTTCTTGATGGTGTAAACAAAAAAGACCTCTAGCAGCGAAAGATCCAAGTTGAACAGCATGTTCAGAATGTTGTACCCTATCAACACCCGGACTATGTTGGGATGGACATAAGCCGGAGGGATCTGAGTGAAGTGAAGAAACTCTTTGAAGAGAGACGGGAGAGGAAACCGGTGCCCCGCATTGAATTGCTCTTTAGAAAAATAAATAGCGTTGTCCGCAGATTTCTCGATGGATACGGCCTCCCCGTCCACAAGCAGAATGGAAACGCTGTTCGGAATGCAGAAACGTTCACAAAACTGCCTCGCGTTCAGCTTGTCAACAGTCTTCTCCGTGTACACCAGCCCGGATGCGTTCTTTCCGCTGAACGAAGCTACATCATTTTTCGCAGGCATGTTAAAGCATGGGGCCGAGACGGAACCTGCATGGCGAAATGCCAACAGTCAAAAAGAGAAACCCGGCTCCACAGCTCCAAGAGCAAAAAGCCCAGAAGGACTAAAACAGCCAAAACCCTAAGCCTAACCCCTGACTCTACCCCACTTGGGGTTCAGTGACCCACAAACGCAACAGGGGAGAAATAGAAGCCCCAACGGGCACAAAGCGAAAGCAAACCCTCCCCCAAAAAACCCTAAACGCCACCGTCGGTCCCCAATCGCAAGCAAAGTACCCAACAAGCAAGGAAACATCAAAGAAGCAGGAAACCCAAGAGAAAGGGATAAAATACACAACGTACCTGGAGCGAACTTGCAAACAAGAACGAAGGTCGTGGTACAGGCACCCTTACAACAGGAACCCCGCTAGCAACGGCCTTGGGAAAAGACCTTCAGGCACAAGCGCGAACGAGCAGAGAGACAAAACCAAAGCGCGAGCAAGAAGAATGCAGAAGGCAAAAATGCAAACGCAAAGGCTGGAGTCCCTATTTAAGGGAGACAGCTCCTCGGTATTCCAAACGCTCAGCCGCGCCGCTATCGAAACAACATATCGCCTAGGAATTCCCAATAGTGGCGGCTCGCCATAAATGTCCTTCCTTCTTTTCGCCTCCGCAGCACCACGTGGCACATTAAATCCAAAAAGCAACCAAAAGTTCAAAAGTATCATTTTTAACCCGTCCATTCTGCCCAGGCAAAATCGCCAGGTTAAAAGGGGGGCATTGTAGGGAACCCCCCAAACGTCCACGTGGCAACCCCACGCAGCATTCCCCCATGCGACACGTGGCACACCAGCTCTCTATCCGGGTCCGGCATTGTAGGGAACCCCCCAAACGTCCACATGGCAACCCCGCGCAGCATTCCCCCATGCGACACCTGGCACGCCAGCTCTCTATCCGGGTCCTCCTAGGCACTCTCAAATCCTCTACCCGAATGGTGCTCTCCCTTATCCGGATACGTTGTCCGGACCATTGGCCGTAAAACGGAGGTCATGCTTAGTCACCTCAGACAGCTTGTCACAGCCCGCATTTCGCCACCTGCAGAGCAAAATGACAAGAATGATGGCAAGTCATCTCCCACGATTTCTGACAGCCGCTTGCAGAATTATGATGATTCTGCCATCACCTCAGGGTCATCATGACAAGCCAAAAAGTCGTCACACCATTAAAGGGGGGCAGAACTTCTGACACTATAAAAGGACCCTCACGAAAATAGGAAGGTAACCTATCTGACTCAGAAAAAAGGGTAGTAGATTGATCCCCTGAGTAATGGCTAACAAAACCATCGGAGGATGTGTCCGGACATCCTGTTCAGACATCTTTTGCAGGGTTGGCTGAGGCAGGAACCATCCTCGATTGAAAGCAAGCGTCCATTTGGCAGCCACGAGGATCCCTGGGACACAAGGCATCAACACCTATGACTCTACCCATCTACATTAAGTGGCATTTCTAGCACCCTTTAGAATGCCTTAATTCAACCTAAATAAGACTATTTAATAATTGTATCAAAATGACCTGACATAAACACGACTCAGTTCATTACATGGGTAATACAATACGATCTATTTAATAAATATGTTAAGTTGACATGTATATAAATTAACACAGATAAACTCATTAACACGATTCTAACTCGTTAAACTTATTAACATGATTTTAACATGTTAAACGCAATGATATTGTTTTAACTTGTTTAACCTATTAACATGATTGTAACTAGTTAAACCTATTTAAAATTTAAAATTTAAAATTTATAAATATGTTATTTTAAAATACTTTTTAGTTGCTTTAACTTTTAAGTTTTAAGTTTTTTAAATCTTAATTAATTTGATTTTATAATTTTAATTAGTTGGTTATTTAAATTTTTTTATTATACAATACTTATAATAAAATAAAGTATTTTATTTTTATAATTTTTAAATATATAAAATTAATAATTTTATATGGGATTAACGGTTCATAAATGGATTAAATGATAAATGACTCATTTTGATATCATTAAATAAACAAACCACTTTTACCTGGTTAAATGAGCATGTCATTTTAACATAATCAAATATACGACTAAGTTTGTCATGGGTAAGTAAACAAGTTGAATAGTCAAACTCAAACAAGATCCATTTATTAAACTAGTTATAAAAATGACCAAAACTTAATTTTTGGGTTCAACTATATCAAAAACATAATTGTCCCATTATATATAAGTTGAACCTGATAAAATTCATATTGTTTTTTGTTCTTATTATCTTATTGTATCAAAATTGTCACTTTTTACTTTCATGAATCCTTCTTTTACAAGTGATAGTCACACGTTATGAAAATTAAACTCAACTCAAAAATTACAAAAATTTTAATGAGTTTGGATTAAATGCAATCATGCTCGTGTCATATTTTATGACAACTTGTATAACTCATTCAATAAATATATGTTATTTGAGTTGTCTACTTAATTTCATCAAAATGATCAATTCAACTTGTTTACTTAATCTTATTAAATCGATCTAACCATTTAACCTATATAGTTTTATTAATTTATATATTTAAAATTTCTAAAAAATTAAAAATAATTTTTAATTAAACATATTCTATTATATTTACTATTATATTAATGTTATTTAAAGTTGTACCATATCACACCTTAATATAGATCAATTAAACTAATTAATTAAAATTTGATATATTCTATTATAAAATTTTGATATACATATTATATTATGAATATATTATGATTAAAATTCATTAATTTAATTAATTAAAATATTTATTTTAAAAAAAACTCAAAGCAACTAAAAAGCATTTTAAAATAACATATTTATAAATTTAAAATTTTAATCAATTCATTAAAATTTCAAAAGAGGT